>NW_025534563.1:65000-182477 GCF_020615455.1 Coregonus clupeaformis | reverse complement strand
CACCATGGCACCATGATGCTCCCCACCGACGGCATGAGAGAAGCTATCAATGTTACCTGTTGCAGGTAGGGTATGCTCTAGTAGGCAGTGGTGGAAAAAGTACCCAATTGCCATACTTGAGTAAAAGTAAAGATACCTTAATAAAATATGATTTCAAGTAAAAGTGAAAGTCACCACTATTAAAATACTATTCAAATATTAATCATTTCAATTTCTTATATTAAACAAACCAGATGGCACGATTTTAGGTGTTTTTAAATTTACAGATTCTGTAGCGCACCTCTGCCTCACACATAATTTACAAACTAAGCATTTGTGTTTGGTAGGTCCATGAATCAGAGGCAGTAGGGATGACCAGGCATGTTCTCTTGATATGTGCATGAATTGACAATTTTTCTGTCCTGCTAAGCATTCAATCATAACGAGTACTTTTGGGTTTCAGGGAAAATTATGTGTAAAATCATTATTTTGTTTGGAATGTAATGATAAAATAAACGATGTCAAAATATAAATAATAAATACAATACTCCAAAGCAATAGCACTTTAATATTTTTACTTAAGTACTTTATACCACTGCTAGTGAGGTTAGTTTGCCTGTCAAAGCTAGCCAAGTTGGCTTAAGCCTTGCAGTGTGGGCTTGCGGTCTCAACTGCCAGGTGATGCTAGCTACCAATGGAGACTGAGGAAGTAGAAAAGGAATTTCTACTGCCAACAAAAACCTTCCAGTTAGTTCTCAACCTCTCAACAGGGTCTGAACACCTACGCTCACAGCGATATCCTTCATGGTTCCTTGTGAGCAGTTTGTAGGCAAGCAGGTATCCAGTCGATATGAGGAAAGGCTTGATAATACTCTAGTGGGGGAGAGAAGAAGCGAGAATAAAAGCCAGAGGGCAGGAGAGTGGTTCGTTTTATGGAAGTGAGGTGTCTCACCTCATTACTCTGTCTATTTCAACGGCAGCTTTACAAATTACTTCCTGAGAGTAGGCGGTCCCTAGGCCCCCATGTGAGATATCGAAACAAATAATTGAAGAACCAATCTTAATCATTTTACATTGATAGCTAATGTACAACTATATTAGTGTGAAACCCAGGACAAATCGTGGCACTGCAGTCAGCTGCCATGATATCAACATTACTGCTGTTATTTTTCTGATTTAAAAAAATATAATGTAAACTTCAGGTAACCAAATTACAACCAGATTAAGATTACTGTGCATGTCATGATGGGGGTTAGGATCCTTGACCATAAAGTGGTTTGCAGGTCAGAAAGAACAGTCCTGCTTTTTTTAATGTATTTCTCAAAATACATTGTATGATGCTGACCAGAGGCGGTGTGTTCATTAGAGAGTGATATGGGCGGCGCTGCTGCCAAGCGGGGAAAAGGAGGGGATTTTTTTCTAATCAATTATATCATGCAGTAGTTATCCCAGTGTTCTAATCTAGGCGTCTGATCTGCCACTAAATTCAATCAGAGCTAAAATGCGTGCTTCAAATGTCCACCCCGTTTTATTTTCAATCAGGGTGAAAATGGCACAGAAGTCTCTCATAGCCTCTAATGTAAAAATCAATTTTTTTCCAAATATCAAACTTTCAATACACAATCTCTATGGGTTTCTGAGGTCTTGCACTTACAGCTGAAGTCATCTAACATAACCATGGTATGTAACTAAGAAAACGGGTAGCCTCATCAATCAATTCACTATTACTGTCAAAATAGCTAGCCTTCAGTGCAACTCAGTTGTCTGCTGAAAGAGAGTTCCTTTTTCTAACAAATCTATCGTTAGCATGAAGGCAATTTGACCTCCCAGACCAAATTTAATAATTCAACAGAGTTTCTACTAAGCACAGTCGTAGAAAACTGTCTACGAGAATCGAGGCACCTCATAGAATGAAGCCATTTGGGGGTTTATTTATTGTTGTTAACCCACCGTGAGAGAGGCATCTGTCGTGAGGATGCTACACTGATAATTGTTTTTCTCACTTTTTTCTGAAATCATGCCCCATAGTCGACATTCTGTACCGAAGCTGAAGACGAAGGACGCCGATGCTGTCTTTATCAAGCGTGCCTCGACGGCTTCACGCGGCAGTGTGCAGGCTGCCAGTGTGCGATTAAACAGTATCATTCGATCTTTCTCAATGTTCATTTTAAATCTATACAATTGGCCAGAATATGGTTATTTCATATTTATAATCCCTACAATTGGCCCAAATATGGTTATTCATTTTTATAAAATTATACAGATAGCTGTGTTTACCTTTTCTATACTTTCCAAATTCTGTTTTCAGGCAAAATGTCTATCACTGTTCATTTCTGAAATCTATACGAGGCGAATATGAGTCTATAATTGTCTCAGCACAATTGCATCAAATAACCAGTAGCCTCTATCAAAAGCTCCTACTTGGCAGTATTGAATTATGTTCAGGTGCACATATTTCCAATTCAACCATGAGGCAAAAATGTGGTAAAATACTTTATCCTCAATCTAGACAAATACAAGATGCTGTATTTTCAGCTGATATTTCATTTGTTTATGGAAATGCATATTGTTTATGCAGTGTTGAGAAATGTGAAAGAACACCTTGATTATTTACTGTATACTTATTTTATTTTATGGCCCAACACTTTTGAGATCAGTCAATAAATGCTTCTGGTATTACTTATGCCCCTATCTTCATGTTGTTGCTACATATATTTTTAATGTGTGTAGTCTAAATCATCAAATTGCCCCCACAAGGGAATTTTTCCCAGGAGCACGCCACTAATGCTACACTATATGCATCATGCCTCCCAAAATAAATAGTAAGACTAACTAATGTTGCCACAAAGCAGCCCCATGTCATTAAAATATCTTGAGTTTTCAATTACACATGATATAATGGAATGTTAACTCACCTAATGACTCCTTGAATCACTCAGGGGCAGGGGACAGGCCTGGGCAAGGAGGATTTGGTTTGGCCAGTCATTCAGATATTTACTTTAAATACTTAGATTAATGTGATGTATAAGAAACAATCAAACTGGTAATTTATTGTAAGAAAAATAACACCATTCTTAGAATTATATTGCAAAAAAACATTTTCGAGGAAAAAATCTAAGATATCACACAATCTACTTATATGACACTAGAGTTGAATAATTAAAACCTTATGTGCAATTTATTTACTAGTTTAAATTATACTACAAAATAATTGTGCACTGTTGCATCCATCATTCATTTGTGAGAGTTAGTCTAATCGGCACAGATGCGGCAGGTGATGGCTAGCTGTCTTTTTGCTCAGTTGTTCCACAGCTGGGTGAGCTACGTTAATGAATGTTAGCCGGTTTTGAGTGTAATCTGAAGAGACAGATGTCGCAATACCATGTGCATCCGAGTTAGGCCACCTGACAGAAGCTGGCCTTGCACATGAGAAAGCAAGTGAAGGAACATACTGTACGGTCAAATACATGCTCCTAGTTTTCATGTGGAGTTAATATGCAGTATTATTCTCCATACTGATAATAGGTGAAGGCAATGTTGCTGGGTTATAAGTGGCTGGTCTCCTTTTTGGTTGTGTTCCTATTGTTCTTAGAGCACAGTGTCCATAGGTTTCTGTACTTGCCCAGATTTTTCGTCTCCTCTGGGTTTAAACCGCCTCAATACCACTGTGTGCCATTCTCTAACCCATCCATCTATATATAATATCTATATATTTCTTACATTTTAATATATTAACAGGGAATTACACTGATTTGTGATATTTATGCCTCCGTCTACCATTGCCAATGGAACATAATGAGCGTAACCTAAAACATAGGCTAGCATGCTTCTGCAGTATGAAATGTTTCTACATTGACTCATACAATAGGCTACAACGATACTTAATTAAAACGTTTTTTATTTTTATTCCAGTGGGTTCCAACTTTGTTAAACATCTTCAACATTTAGTTTTTGATCTCTTTGGTTCTAAAACAGTATACAAAGGATTTACAAGAGAAACCGAATATCTTGGATCATCCAAGCCATGACGCTCTTCCAAGGTCAGTACCACACCTAACCTGGGTAAGACTATACGTACAAATAAGGCATGTACCACACTATCACTATCAGTGACTAAAGCAAGTACTACATCTTCCTCTTGTCGTTCTTGGAGGACATTTTTAACCATAGCAAATATGATCCATCACGTGGGACAGGCAAACAAAACAGAGCATTGGAAGCAGAGGAGAAAGGTAGCGATGGTTATCATATTGAAATAGTAGCTAAGGATTACTACGTGGCTCTCACTAAGCACATAATCTGAAGGTGTATTTGAGGTTGAGTGGTTGATAAGGGAGAGGAATCAGTGGTGGCAGGCATAACAGCCACAAAAGCACAGGCAACCACCCACTACCCGTCAGAACCCAGGTCCCCGAACATTGGTGAGATACTTTGGTATACCTCAGTGGACTATGGATAGCAATCAAAGCGATTAAAAGCCGCGGCAGAGAATGCAAACACTCGCTAAGGTGGAAGAACAAACTTCTCGAATGAAGCATGGCACATATGCTATGGTTTTTAGCACCAGCCTACCAGCACACCAATCATAGTTGACTACACTGAGCTTACGCATATCCCAACTAACTGGTTTCAAATCAGAAGGTACAGCCAAAGCATGCAAGCGCTTATCATGAAAGGATAAAGCATATATTATACATTTGTAAGCATGACTGAGACATAGATACAGAATTACAATCCTACTGTCAGAATTTGTCAATTGTGTCAAAGCCACCTCGACAAATTGTTTATTATTTAGCCAAACATTTCCAAACATATTCCTGTCCCTCGAAGGTCCAAACAGCTACAAAAGGAATAAACAGGTGTGTCATTCAGTAGGACTTCTGAACAGGCACTTCTACGTGATTAAGAGTGCTGCATTGCGAACCAACTGTTATAAATAAATCTTACAACATTTAAGCACAAAAAAACTAAGCACATTCTCGAATTCTCATTCTCTTACGTTTCTTCATTTTCAAATCAGAAAAAGTGGTCATTAATTAAATATATCAACAATGAGAAAACAATTACACCAAGCAAACAATAATACTAAGATTAAATTCTATTTAATCTGTTAATCTCTTCAAGCACAATCATATTATATATGTACATGAAATTACCATCATCCTGTTCTAATATACTACTCATTGAATGTTTTCATATCAACAATCCTACGCTATTTGACCCAATGTATAGGCACATAGTGAGATGATACAGTTATATATCTGACCTCTATACACCTACATAATTCCTTTGGATGAGCTTGTCTGGAATCCACTGACTATCCTCTCTCTATGATGGCATGATATTTATATTGATTAGTTCACCCTAAACCTTCTGGGTAGGCCAACAACCAACCATATCCTTGATCTCCAAACTGAGATTATAATACATCTACAAATTCATTTCGCGCGTCCAAAGCAGGAAAATTGGATGGATATTGTCCCTAATGAAAAAGGAAAATACTGAGCGTTAACTGGTTGCTAAATCAAACTATTCTAGATGATTGGAATAATGATGTCACTAACGGTTTTACACATGTTACATTTGACCAGAGCCATGCATTTAGAGGTTGGGCCATTGAAGCAGAGATTTTCTTTTCTCAAGTCACAGTTCTGGTCTAGTTAAGGGAGTGGTTGCCAAGTTTCTAAATATATAAAGAATAAAATTATAAACAACTTAACTTTAAGATTAACCTTTCTTGTACTATAAAATAAATATTAGGTGTTAGTACATAAACTTGCCTCATTCCATGTACAGTGGGGGAAAAAAGTATTTGATCCCACCAATTGTGCAAGTTCTCCCTTAAAAAGATATGCCTGTACTTTCATCTGTTCTCGTCAACTATCGACAACAAATAAAAATCCGAAAATCACATTGTGGGATTACCCAAGTGAGTTATTTGCAAATTATGGTGGAAAATAAGTATTTAGTCAATAACAAAAGTTTCTCAATACTTTGTTTATATGCCCTTTGTTGGCAATGACATAGGTCAAACGTTTTTCTGTAAGTCTTCACAAGGATTTTCACACACACACTGATGCTGGTATTTTGGCCCATTCACTCCTGCAGATCTCCTCTAGAGCAGTGATGTTTTAGGGCTGTCGGCTAGGCAACACAGACTTTCCAACTCCCTCCAAAGATTTTCTATGGGGTTGAGATCTGAGACTGGCTAGAGCCACTCCAGGACTTGTGAAGTAAAACTAGTACAACCAACCATCCGTTGCCGGGCGGTGTGTTATGGATCATTGTCATGCTGAAAGGCCAGCCACGTTTCATCTTCAATGCCCTTGCTGATGGAAGGAGGTTTTCACTCAAAACTCTCGATACATGCCCCATTCATTCTTTCGGATCAGTATCTGGTCCTTTGCGAAAAACAGCCCCAAAGCATGATGTTTCCACCCCCATGTTTTTCACAGTAGGTATGGTGTTCTTTGGATACAACTCAGCATTCTTTGTCACTCAAACGACCAGTTGATTTTAACCAAATCGTTCTATTTTGGTTTCATCGGCCCATATGACATTCTCCCAATCCTCTTCTGAACATCCAAATGCCCTCCAGCAAACTTCAGACGGGCCTGACATGTACTGGCTTAAGCAGGGGACACGTCTTGCGCTCAAGGATTTAGTCCCTGGCGGCGTAGTGTGTTACTGATGGTAGGCTTTGTTACTTTGGTCCCAGCTTTCTCTGCAGGTCGTCACTAGGTCCCCACAGTGTGGTTCTGGGATTTTCGCCTCACCCCACGGTCTTGTGATCATTTTGACCCCCACGAGGTGAGATCTTGCGTGGAGCCCCAGATCGAGGGAGATTATCAGTGGTCTTTATTCTTCCATTTTCCTAATAATTGCTCCCACAGTTGATTTCTTCAGTGGCTCTCCTGTTGCAGATTCAGTCTTCCCAGCCTGGTGCAGGTCTACAATTTTTGTTTCTGGTGTCCTTTGACAGCTCATGAGTGTGGCCACTGATGGAGTTTGGAGTGTGACTGTTTGAGGTTACATGGGCAGGTGTCTTTTTACTGATAAGAGTTCAAACAGGTGCCATTAATACAGATGGCAGTGGAGGAGGACGAGGAGCCTGTTAAAGAAAGAGTTACAGGTCTGTACCAAAATCTTGCTTGTTTGTTGGTACTTCCATTATATACTACCATAATTTGCAAATAAATTCATTAAAAATCTTACAATGTTATTTTCTGGGTTTGCTCAATTTGTCTGTCATTGTTTAACTCCTATGATAAAATCCACAGAACTCTCTCATCTTTTTTTTTGGGACCCTGGTGTGGCTGATATCTTCCCCCACTGTAACTGGCATGAACAGATCATTTTCTGTAAGCCTACTCTGAGCAACTCAAACACCATTCGAATGACTTCCATGCTCGGTACAACCTCATCTTTCACTTTCAGTGTGAAGAGAAAGTGAGTAGGTGTTTCAATTCCCCTAATTATTTGACTAACAATTGTGAGATAACCATGAAATTGCTAAATCTTTTCACACTCCTTTCATATACCATCCCCCGACTGGGCTCCATTGATCAGAGGTAGAACAAATTGATTCTTTGTCTGGATAGGCCAAAAATGTACACTAAACTCTTATGCAAATGTGGGGTGTGAACCTGACACTTCAAGTCAGCTCCACTGACAGAGTAGTGGCAGGAAGCAGACAGATGGGGCTTTCTGGCACAATAAAACACTGGACCACCATGACATTCACAGAGCATTGTACGCAAAAATTTCCAGTCCCAACCAGACCAAACATCAAAATCCCTATCATAAAGAGTTTATGCTGGGGTCATTTTTCTGATAGGCTGAAACAAACTCACCGCACTCATATTTATAGTAAAGCGCGGCATCAACATCGAGATTATACTCCACTCTGTCATCAATTAGACAGCCAAGATCATGACCGTAAAAAAGCGGAAGAGGTGCCTATAAATTTTAGAAAGAGCACATTCTACATTGTCACCTCACTCAAAACTACTATTTTGGGGCAGCTAAAACCATATACGGTCAAACAGTAAAAAGTGTATTATCCTCATGATTCCTGTAATGAACATGTATGTCAGCCCCTGTGCCTGTGCCTCGATGGGGGCCTGCTGCTGTGATAATGAAGCCCTCTCCTCTCCCCCAAAGCATTGAGAGAATTACATTTCAAAATGCAATTGAGGGAAAAACACAGCTTTGGAATCTTCATCCCTTGTCTATCGAAGAGAAGGGTCTCAGCCAAATAATTAGGAATTAGAAAACTAGAATGGACTTAGGCCCATCGTCTGGCGGGTATAAGGTCAGCCATTTTGAAGTGAAAGGGAGTTGGTCAACCCATAGAAATAGAATGAATTGAAAGTGTCTCCAGTCATGATGGCATAATGGGTGGATTACAACATTTTGATTGTACCCATGCCTAGATTGAAGATGACAAAGGTTAAAACATGTCCCATAACTCTTTGCAACAATGGGACAACAGCTATATGCTAGCTAGCAGCAGCACATTCCCAGCTTGTTGACAGTGTAGTCTTAACCTGTATATTTTAAAGGCTAGACCCATGCAAGATAAACCCAGGAAGTGTCCCTTTCAATTTGTGCTTTGATTTGTTGATCAACTCAATTACATTACAAAATTACATTCCATTGCATAAGCCACATCGAAGATTAGCATGATTTAAATAGACATTCTTCATTAAATTTGGCAATCCAGCTTCAGTTGACGAATCATTCCAAAATACCATGGAAATTATTGGCAAATCACAATACCAGGCAGCCATTATGAATGTACAGTACCAGTCAAATGACCAAGTTAAAGCCAATATGGCAACACAATTTATATTTAAATAATGCTATGTAACTTCAAGTGGAACTGACAGTATTTTAACTACTTTTTAGATATCAAACAAACAGACAATCATAATATCAGTTAAAAACATTTTTTATGCTTCAAAGCCAACTTCATTAGAGGTTTTAAAAATAGGTTCTATTTGACTCAAATACATGGCCGTGCATTGAGGGCATTGTTGGCAGCATATATGGATGCAGTTCAATGCATGATTAATATAATTCACCAGCACACATTTCTTGTTAGTCCAAAAAAATATTGCAATCAGGTTGTAAATCACAGCTGGTCTGGTATATTGTTTGCTGCCACCATTCGGGATCACTTTTTATTTTCAATACAATATTTTGAACAAAAACGATACTTAACTATGGCTGGGAATATCAATACAAACTATTCATAAGGTTCCTTCCGTCACTCAGTAAACGTCATGCTATTGTAATGAGCTTTCTCAAGCCGCCCTCTATCGGCAGTATCTCAGTAGTGCCCTAAAGTGGTTGTTAAGCATAGTCCAGTCAGAATGATCTAATTACTGTTTAGTCTAAATTACACTATAGTGCTATAAATACGTAACATTGCTAGTAGTCAACTATTTGGTAGAACAACTGCCAGCATTATCATGTCATCAAATGTACTTTGAACAAATGGCAATTTTATCATTAGCTAACAAAATTAAATCCAAAAATAGCTAGCAATGCTAACTTCCAACTAGCTAAAATCCGGTGCCTCCTTCAGTGCAGCTAAGCTAGCTAACTTTATACTGCATCTAAAGTCAATCATTGTCCTTTATTAATGATGGCCAAAGAGTTTTCTACTAATTATTTGCCTCCTTTGAAAGTGATTGCATTTCAATCCACTGCAATACCTTTGATGAAATCAGCGCTCATTGGCGATGCATTGAGTAGAATGCCCAGTCCAAAACGAGCGATTAAAAACAATATTGTGACAAAACCCCCCCCCCATGAATAGAGGTTTTTTATAAAGTGATTATTTCATTCAATGAAAAACATGTTTTAAGTTTAAATGTTACAACAGGATATGCTTCGTTTTGTTATTTGAGTTATTAAAAAACTTTTTGATTAAGTTCGCGGCATATTATGCATCTACATACAGCAGCAAAAAAATGGACCAAATTACTTATCGATTTTGTTTAAATACTGCCCATATATTACATAAGTGACATTGCAAAGGACCATATCTTTCTAATAGAACAATGGCCAGTTTGAGTCACAGTTCACTTTTTTGTAAACAAGTAGGCTATGTCTGGCCTGCGTTTTTTTCAATATGGCCAGAGTACTGATTGAGTTGTGCCTTAGATTGGCTATCTATTTTGTAACTAGCTGTTTATTTAGCAAGCTAAAAAATAGGCCTAGCGTTAGCCAGCTGGTTGCTGCCGAGGATGTCATATCATTGAAGGAGTGGGTGAGTCCTCCTCATATGTCGGTTTTTGTTGGCTTACAGCTAGAGATGCTGCAGGTGTGAGTTTGGTTTAGCTAGCAAGTAATGTGAATGGCTAACCCAGCTGGCTAATTATGCTAGAACACTGTTATCCACAGTTGGCATATCTCTTAGTTGTCAATCATTTTTGCTTATCGATCAAATGGGTGGGCATGCAGGCAAGTTCCCATTCAGTTGTCAAAAACGTGGGTTAGGACAAGCATGCGTTGGCAGGCAAGCTGCGGCCGAGCAGGCGGAGCTATTCCCCATCATTTATCATTGCTATTTTGATGGCCAACTAGCTGAAAAAATTGTTTTTATCTAATGTTCCCTAGTTAGATGTTAGCTTATCTCACTCTGGCTAGCAGTAGTTGTCCAGTCTTGTTGTTGATATATACACAGGCAACTGAGGTAGAAGTTTCCAGATGTAAGCAGACTTACATTTGCAGTGTAAACCATTTATCAAGCATTCTGCCTTGCAACAATACATATCATAAAATAACTAATAATAAACAAAAAACATCCTAAACACAGGTTTTATTAACAAAATTGTTAATGCCCCTTTAGAAACAACAAATCGTCAAAAAAAATTTGTTATTTCTTAATAATTATTCTGCTGTTTAAAATTACCACATCTTGAAAAAGGATGACTATGTTTTGTTTAGGTTGTACACCTTTTTCTGAAAGCAAACATGTTAACCCAAAAATGTTTAATGTTTATATATCTATTTGTATCTGCTCGGATGAGTGTGACCAGTGTTAAGAGCATAGTGCCAGTAACCGAAAGGTCGCTGGTTCTAATCCCTGACCCACTATTAAAAAATCTTGTCGATGTGCCCTTAGCAAGGCACTTAACCTAATTGCTCCTGTAGAATTGCTCTGAATAAAGGGTCTATATCAAAATGAAACATAAAAGCCGCTCACCAAGTATCTGTACCTTGTTAATAATAAGTTACCTGAGTAAACCTCCAGTTCCTTGCTCACCAACAACCTAGCCTTGTTAATAATAAATTTACCTGAACGTCTTTTTAATATAATTCTTCCTACAGGGTCACAGCTACTCACCAATTACGTCTTTTATAATCAAGTTACCTGAGGTAAACCTACAGGGTTAACGCTCACCAAGTAGCCGTAACCTTGGTAATGAATAAGTTACCTGATTATAACCTACAGGGTTAACGCTCACCAAGTAGCCGTAACCTTGTTAATAATAAGTTACCTGAGGTAAACCTACAGGGTACCCTTGACTCACCAAGAAATGTCATAACCTTGTTAATAATAGGGTTACCTGAGGTAAACCTACAGGGTTAACGCTCACCAAGTAGCTGTAACCTTGTTAATAATAAGTTTACCTGGAGGTAAACCTACAGGGTTAATGCTCACCAAGTAGCTGTAACCTTGTTAATAATAAGTTACCTGAGGTAAACCTACAGGGTTAACGCGCTCACCAAGTAGCCGTAACCTTGTTAATAATGTTACCTGAGGTAAACCTACAAGTTTAGCGCTCACCAAGTAGCTGTAACCTTGGTAATAATAAGTTACCTGAGGTAAACGGCTACAGGGTTAACGCTCACCAAGTAGCTGTAACCTTGGTAATGGTAAGTTACCTGAGGTAAACCTACAGGGTTAACGCTCACCAAGTAGCCGCTTAACCTTGTTAATAATGTTACCTGGAGGTAAACCTACACAGGGTTAACGCTCACCAAGTAGCCGTAACCTTGTTAATGGGCTAAGTTACCTGAGGTAAAACTAAAGGGTTACGCAGGCAGGTCTCGATTGATAACAATAGTGAAGCTGGCATTGTGGACGCGCAGAACAATGGGCTGGGAATAAGAACGTTCTGAAGGCGAGTCGGTGTCACGGAGCTCAATAGAACTAATAGTAGCTGGTAGGGTGAAAAATGCCCAAACATAAGGCTTGTTTTTTAGCGATTACTTCATAACCAGGGACAGAAGGTAATATTATGAAACTGGGCTCCGTGGCGGATGCAATGAACGAATTTTATATTCAAAAGTTCAGTCGTTGGACACAGAGGGTTAAACTCACTCAAAGTTACCGTCCATCTAGTGAAGAGAGGAGAACCGGGCAGAGGCCAGCATCCGTCAACGAGAGAGAAGCCCTCCACGGTATTTTAACAGGTGGAAGAAACAACCGGGAGCTCCATCGGTCCACAAGAAATGCAGGCAGCCGGTGATGATGTAGTGGTAGCTTCTAGGATACACTAGGATGCTGCTGGTAGAGTAGCTAGCTTAGCTGAAGCTGTACGACTACTTGGATAGCTAGCAGGTCGTTCGTCTGTCCCCTCGAGAGGATGATGACGAATCCGGTGAACCACACAATTAAACAAGAATGGCGAGTGAAAAGGATCTGGCTACACTCATACTAGTCACTGACCATTACGCAAAAAAGCAAATTGAACAATAAACTTCGTGTCTCAACACTGTAACGAACTCCGTCGGTGTTCCCAACATCACCTCAGGACCACTCTGCGCGTAACTGGACAATATGCTTGGCGCCAAACCGTCGTGGACGCGGACAGTTCTGTACGGGACGCCGGGACGTTCCAGAACGCGGACATGAGCAGAGACACACAATAAACTAAACCCAAGTCTTTACAGTGGCTTACATTAGTAATATTCATTTGCTATTATCATTATAATTATTATAACGTGAAACTTATTCAGACTTTTTTATAACAATATTTTGAGATCTGTCCATATCCAAAAAAGCGGTCTCAGAGTGAAAATGTGTCGAATATAAGTGCTGAGAATAAAAGCCATTTTAGTCCTACTCTTCATGGGTATAAATTAAAAGCTATGCATGAAGCCTCTTTATTCATAAGTGTCCCACCTAGGCAGATATTTAGGACACCTCATGAGCTGTCCTAACCAGTTAAGAGGTACCAGCAGGTGTCTTGATAATAATAATAATATAATATGCCATTTAGCATACGCTTTTATCCAAAAGCGACTTACAGTCATGCATGCATACATTTTTTTTTTGTGTATGGGTGGTCCCGGGGATCGAACCCACTACCTTGGCGTTACAAGTGCTCTACCAGCTGAGCTACAGAGGACCACATAGAAACATGCAGGAGTCAGTGGTTCCTGTGCAACATGTAGTTGCTTTGGAGCAGTGGTGACCTGTCATTCAGGGCAGAGCCCCCACCTGTTTAGCTTGATGCTCTTACCCAGAGCGATTTACAGTAAGTGCATTCATCTTAAGATAGCTAGGTGAGACAACCAGATAATACAGTCAAATATACAGGATACGAACATTCAATTTCAGCTAAACAATGGATATATAGCGTTTTGCAATAAAAATAATAATAATGATATACATCTAAAATCTATTAATTAAACATCTGAGAACAGTAATATTGAAGGTACCCATAAGCAACCATTTCGGATTAAAAACACATGTGAAAAATTGTGGAAATAGCATTTGTGAAATAAACTCTTAATAATTCTTAAACAAAATTGTCATCTCACCTCTTAGCTTTGGTGTCATGTCCCTCAGAGAGACTCATTTTAGAGGCAGGGGCCCCCTCCTCTCTCTCCCCAGAGAGACTCATTTTAGACCACTGACCCTAAACAGAGATCCAACATGTTGGTTGTAGTTAACACAGTAATTCTTGAATGTGAATTGTTATCATTTATTAATTATCTCTTACAAAAACATTTACTAACAGACATGCTCGACAACAGTCAGGTGATTTAATGCAATCACGTGAATATGAAGTTGTGACATCTCTTCTCCATGCCATGTCACACACTTACTTTGTATTCATTAAAAGTCGGCCATTTATTATTTTTGAATCTGTTCTTTTCTAAACGTATCTGAGAATGTAGACAGAAGGGCTAAAACAGAGCTGATTGATCTGGGGGATCAGTGATCTATACAGAAAGGTTTTTTGCAACAATTAAGAGATGTTTTATTATTTAAAGTAGGCTAGGTTATAATGTATAACAGTTTTTTGTTGTTGTTGTGTAAAGCAGATCAAGGTCTATACCTCAGCAAGTGGCGACCCGTCATTCAGGGCAGGTGGCCTTTCCTGTTTTGCATGTTATTGTGGCATTAATACATGTCACATGTCAGTTTGCTAACAATGTAAAAAATATATACACTACCGGTCAAAAGTTTTAGAACACATACTCATTCAAGGGTTTTTCTTAATTTTTTTACTATTTTCTACATTGTAGAATAATAGTGAAGACATCAAAACTATGAAATAACACATATGGTATCATGTAGTAACCAAAAAAGTGTTTAACAAATCAAAATATATTTTATATTTGAGATTCTTCAAATAGCCACCCTTTTTCCTTGATGACAGCTTTGCACACTCTTGGCATTCTCTCAACCAGCGACCCGTCATTAAGGGCAGGTGGCCTTTCCTGTTTTGCATGTTATTTTGGCATTAATACGTGTCACATATCAGTTTGCAAAAAATGCAAAAAAATATATATATAATTGAGTTAATATAGCCGCATACAAACATGGTCTCTTTTTTGTTTTCTTGAGTAAGGCAGCTCCAAAATGCAGGTGTTTCAGCCCTAGCTCAGTGCTCTGTGGTGGTGGGGCAAGCCAGAAGAAAATACAGAGCGTTGCTTCGTGATTGGCTCAGTGTTCTGTCACTCATGGGGACACTACGTCACCGCCAAGTCTAAGGAGTAGAGCTAGAAAATTCAAGCCCCTTCGGTGCTGCCACAGAGTTACATTAGAAGTGCCCATCCAAGAAGGTCATTGTCCAGATAAAATGACGTCAAATCACATTATATCTCACAGTAGCCTTGATTGGACTGATCATGTCAACATCATACTTTCTAAAATCTCAGCCAGCAAGTCATCATCACGAATCAAGTTGACAATCTACAGGCAAATCCTTTTTAATCCTTGTCATATGAAGAGAAATAATGAAGAGAAATGATAGGGAAGCTGATGGGACTCTGCTGATGGGACTCTGCTGATGGGACTCTGCTGTTGGGACTCTGCTGTTGGGACTCTGCTGTTGGGACTCTGCTGTTGGGACTCTGCTGTTGGGACTCTGCTGATGGGACTCTGCTGTTGGGACTCTGCTGTTGGGACTCTGCTGTTGGGACTCTGCTGTTGGGACTCTGCTGATGGGACTCTGCTGTTGGGACTCTGCTGTTGTGACTCTGCTGTTGGGACTCTGCTGTTGGGACTCTCTGTGATCATAGCTCAAACCTACTCTGACTATTGAATGTCTGACGTCGACCTAACCTTATAATAGTTTGTAGTTTAGCCTAGACTTACCAGGGTCTGCCCGTCTTTCCTACATATCAACACATTTATCCTACTTCTAATGTTACCGAGAAATATGTGCCACAGTTTCAACAGCCATTGCGTAACTGCGTAGGCTACACACTTACTTTTCACGTTCATATGAGGAAATCACATAACTTCTTACAGTCGCTGGTGCACGCCCTGTTCTCTTGCAGATGAAGTAGCTTTTTATAGGCAATTCATTCAACCAGCCTAAACAACATAAATAAAAAGATGTCAAATGGTCAAAAGTCAATCCTGATATAGCCATGTGTACATCAAAGAGAGGTGTATTGCTACAGATGTAGGATCTTAATTTTAGCCAGTTTGCTACAGCAGGAAAATAATCCTGCAGCAACAGGACATTTGAATTATTATGTGGATTATAATTAATGAACAATTATTTTAATACAAAAGTGGAATTGATCATCTTCAGAAACCTTTTTTAAAGCTTAAATACACTCAAATACACTACAATTTTTAGTCTCCTGCAACTGGGTGATCACATTAAGATCCTACATCTGTAGAGAGATTATGTCTTTATCTAAATAAGGCAGTTTGAGTTATTAGCAATAACGTTGCAACTGTTAGCTGCTGTAAACCTATGTGATTGGATGTTATAGACCCATCTGAACAGTTTCTTTCCCCATGCTGTAGGCATCACTAAATAACTGAACTATACTGCATTAGCACTCTGTTCATCTCTCTTAGATATATTTATACTGATACTGTATATGTGGACATCCACTGTATATCAACTGTATACCCACTGTACTGTATATCTGTATATCAACTGTATATCCACTGTACTGTATATCTGTATACCAACTGTATTCCCACTGTACTGTATATCTGTATATCAACTGTATACCCACTGTACTGTATATCTGTATATCAACTGTATTCCCACTGTACTGTATATCTGTATACCAACTGTATACCCACTGTACTGTATATCAACTGTATTCCCACTGTACTGTATAATCTGTATATCAACTGTATACCCACTGTACTGTATATCCTGTATATCAACTGTATTCCCACTGTACTGTATATCTGTATATCAACTGTATTCCCACTGTACTGTATATCTGTATATCAACTGTATTCCCACTGTACTGTATATCTGTATAACAACTGTATTCCCACTGTACTGTATATCTGTATATCAACTGTATACCCACTGTACTGTATATCTGTATATCAACTGTATTCCCACTGTACTGTATATCTGTATACCAACTGTATACCCACTGTACTGTATATCTGTATACCAACTGTATTCCCACTGTACTGTATATCTGTATACCCACTGTTCATTATCTTATAGCTCTATGCTCACTCTTCCTAGTTGTGTATAATGTTGTACAGACATTTGTGTAAACTCTTCTGTCTGTATTCTGTCTCTAAATGTTGTCTGTCACTATCACCATGTAGAATTATTTGTACAGATGTAGGATCTTAATTTGATCACCCCCCACTGCAGAATAACTTTCCCAATGCAGGAAATGTAAAACTTGTAGTGTATTTGAGGTTTTAAAAGGCTTCAGAAGTTTGTAATTTCCACTTAGAAATGCCAGACTTGAGTTTCGCTTTAATAAAAATGTATCAACCGCTACAAAAATGTCCATTCATTATAATTCACATAATAATTCACATTTCCTGTTACTGCAGGAATATTTTCCTGCTGTAGCAAACTGGCTCAAATTAAGATCCTACATATGTATGTGCAAATGTACTTGGCGAATAAAGGTGATTCTGCAAAGGTTGAGTCTTGAATATTGATATATTGAATTTGACTTGCCCACATTCAGTTATCACCATTTTGTATGATTAGACTGACACAAACCTGTCTCAGTAGAAGTAGACTGTTAGGTCTGAGTGTTTTACTTCCATTCACTGGACTAAATTTACACCATACATTTAATTTCTCTACACACTTTACAATCATTCCTGGCAGGATTCTCACCTTGTAGCCTGAATTCACAACCAGAACATGTCAAGTCATTGAGTTATCTACTGTTCTGCTGAGAGAGCACCTTCGTGATGACTAGCGCTCTGTATATTCTTATGGGTGAGGCCTGAGCTGGAATGTGAAGCTAACTGAAGCTAACTTTAGAAAACCAGTATATCTAGCTTGCATCATAGTCCACCCCTCAGGCTAAGTTCAGGTTTCAGCATGAGGCAGACATCAACAGCCGAGTTGTAGGCTACTACCTGGGTCGTATTCATTAGTTTACACCGCAGCCAACAGTTTTAAAATGTTGCATAAACAGTTTACTCCAAACGCTGTACAACGTGACCTAAACGGTTTCCGTTGCTAAACGTTTTGCTACGGTGGGCACTAATGAACACACACAACCTGTTTTGAGGAAGTGTAAATTGTTGTTAGTCTTTCCACAGTATTTATTTGTCTCTCTTTCACACAACATACCTTCCTGAGTGAAAAGAGTTAACAGGAGATTAGAAAGAGAAAATGTTGTTGCTTGTTGTGTTTTGTTGAGTTTTGAGAAGACAAGTCTATAGACCTATCATACAGTACACTCTTAGAAAAAAGAGTTCCAAAAGGGTCCTCTGGCTGTCCCCACAGGAGAACGCTTTTGGGTTCCAGGTAAAACCCTTCTGGCTTCCATGTAGAACCCTCTGTGGAAAGGATTCTTCATGGAACCCAAAAGGGTTCTACCTAGGACCAAAAAGGGTTCTACAAAGGGTTCTCCTATGGGGACAGCCAAAGAACCCTTTTAGATTCTAGATAGTGTAGGAGCGATCACCCTGGGGCACACAGATGGAAACAGAACGAATTCACCCCACGCATCTAATTTATATCCAAAACATTTTAAGGAGAGTAGGCCTATTATAACACTGTCCACAAAACATATCATCAACTACATGACTACACATAACAATATCATCAACTATATTAATACACATAACAATATCATCAACTATATGAATACACATAACAATATCATCAACTATACTAATACACATAACAATATCATCAACTATATGAATACACATAACAATATCATCAACTATATTAATACACATAACAATATCATCAACTATATGAATACACATAACAATATCATCAACTATATTAATACACATAACAATCGTCGTCTTACCTTTTATGTGTCTCTCAATAGAAGTAGAGTCTGGAATGATCATTCGGTGGTGGAAAGTTCCTTTAGTTTGTTCTGCTCATTTCCATATCAGGTTCTACCTGTTCTCTCTCCCACTCCCTGTCTCTTTTATAGCTCTTACAATGTGCCTTGGCATACATTCTACAAGTGTCTGGAACTCCAAATGTAGTTCTGATTTAGTGTTCCAAATGAAAACAATTTGATTAAACTGGTTAATATGGTTAAAATACATTAAGACTGAGTAATGCTGTGATTGTTTTTATTATTTTGTATTGAAATGTTTGACTTTATTTTCCCTATGTCCTTTCAATATAGGAACAATTTGTGAAATGACAGCCTTCTGTAAATATGGACAAAAGTCTATGGATTAATTTGATGGTATGTGTCTTGCAACATTATGTAAAATGACAGGTCGAGAAACACTGCATCTTCCTAGGTGCATATGTGAGAAGGAACGCAATCTGTCTCCCTATGTGTGTGCCATCCCTAAACATCAAGTGTTTGTGGTTCATTAAAATGTTTATTGTCAAGGTTGAAAAAGAAAAAAGAAGAAAATAAAAGTGTCTGGAACTCTATTGGAGGGATGTGACATCATTCTTCCACAAGAAATTCCATAATTTAGTGTTTTGTTGATGGTTGTCTTCAATTGGGTTGAGACCTGGTGACTGAGACGGCCATGGCATATTGTGAAACATCAGCAAGTTCAGCAATCTTCATTACTGAAGCTCCTGCCAAACGTGCCCCAACAATCACCAATCGTTAAGCTCTTCCTGAGCAGGGTTGCAGTCTCTCTTCGTAACAGCTCCTCTCTCCCCAGGGGTAGCAGCCCCTCTCTCCCCAGGGGTAGCAACTCCTCTCTCCCCAGGGGTAACAGCTCCTCTCTCCCCAGGGGCAGCAGCTCCCCTCTCTCCCCCAGGGGTAACAGCTCCTCTCTCCCCCAGGGGTAACAGCTCCCTCTCTCCCCCAGGGGTAACAGCTCCTCTCTCCCCAGGGGTATCAGCTCCTCTCTCCCCAGGGGTAGCAGCTCCTCTCTCCCCAGGGGTAGCAGCTCCTCTCTCCCCAGGGGTAACAGCCCCTCTCTCCTCAGGGGTAGCAACTCCTGTCTCCGCAGGGGTAGCAGCTCCTCTCTCCCCCAGGGGTAACAGCTCCTCTCTCCCCAGGGGTAGTAGTTCCTCTCTCCCCAGGGGTAACAGCTCCTCTCTCTCCAGGGGTAGCAGTTCCTCTCTCCCCAGGGGTATCAGCTCCTCTCTCCATGGGTAGCAACTCCTCTCTCCCCAGGGGTATCAGCTCCTCTCTCCCCAGGGGTAGCAGCTCCTCTCTCCCCAGGGGTAACAGCTCCTCTCTCCCCCCAGGGGCAACAGCTCCCTCTCCCCAGGGGTAACAGCTCCTCTCTCCCCAGGGGTAGCAGCTCCTCTCTCCCCCAGGGGTAACAGCTCCTCTCTCTCCAGGGGTAGCAGTTCCTCTCTCCCCAGGGGTAGCAGCTCCTCTCTCCCCTAGGATTTGAAGACATCGGTGGCTTAGCCCTGTAGCCAGTAGGAGGGTCCGGGAAGGAATTTCAACAGCAAAATCCATGAATACATCACTAGTGTATTTCCAAAAACACTCAATATCTTCAAATATAGACTCTGACCTGTCCAATGAGCCAAACTGATTAAATAATCCCACAGTACCTAAACACTCTCTCTCTCTCTCTGTCTCTCTCTCTCTCTCTCTCTCTCTCTGTCTCTCTCTCTCTCTCTCTCTCTGTCTCTCTCTCTCTCTCTCTCTCTCTCTCTCTCTCTGTCTCTCTCTCTCTCTCTCTCTCTCCCCTCTCTCTCATTCTCTCTCTCTCTCTCTCTCTCTCTCTCTCTCTCTCCTCTCACTCTCTCTCTCTCTCTCTCTCTCTCTCTCTCTCTCTCTCTCTCTCTCTCTCTCTCTCTCTCTCGCTCTCTCTCTCTACTCTCTCCTCTCTCTCTCTCTCTCTCTCTCTCTCTCTCTCTTTCTCTCTCTCTCTCTCCCACCCTCTCTCTCTCTCTCTCTCTCTTTCTCTCTCTCTCTCTCTCTCTCTCTCTCTCTCTCTCTCTCTCTCTCTCTCTCTCTCTCTCTCTCTCTCTCTCTCTCTCTCTCTCTCTCTCACACACACACACACACACAGTGCAGTAATTAGAATCCCTATATCAGCTTTTAGTGATAGTCTACTGTGTGTTCTCCCCTCCTCTCTCTCCATCACTTTCTCTGTGTCGTCTATTGATGTCTTTCATCTTGTCTGGTGTCTCTCTCCATCATATCCTATTCTTCTGTTGCTGTTTCTATGTCTTGTCTGGTGTCTCTCTCCATCATATCCTATTCTTCTGTTGTGGTCTCTGTGTCTTGTCTGGTGTCTCTCTCCATCATATCATATTCTTCTGTTGCTGTCTATGTGTCTTGTCTGATGTCTCTCTCCATCATATCCTATTCTTCTGTTCCTGTCTCTGTGTCTTGTCTGGTGTCTCTCTCCATCATATCCTATTCTTCTGTTGCTGTCTCTGTGTCTTGTCTGATGACTCTCTCCATCATATCATATTCTTCTGTTGCTGTCTCTGTGTCTTGTCTGGTGTCTCTCTCCATCATATCATATTCTTCTGTTGCTGTCTCTGTGTCTTATCTGATGACTCTCTCTCCATCATATCATATTCTTCTGTTGCTGTCTCTGTGTCTTGTCTGGTGTCTCTCTCCATCATATCATATTCTTCTGTTGCTGTCTCTGTGTCTTGTCTGATGTCTCTCTCCATCATATCCTATTCTTCTGTTGCTGTCTCTGTGTCTTGTCTGGTGTCTCTCTCCATCATATCCTATTCTTCTGTTGCTGTCTCTGTGTCTTGTCTGGTGTCTCTCTCCATCATATCCTATTCTTCTGTTGCTGTCTGTCACGCCTGGCTCTGGGGACTCTCATATGTTGAGCCAGGGTGTGTAGAGTCTATGTTTTGGTTCTATGTTTCAGTTTCTAGTTCATGTGTTTCTATGTTGGTCGGGGTGGTTCTCAATCAGAGGCAACGTGAATCAGCTGTTGCTTGTTGTCTCTGATTGGGAACCATACTTAGGCAGCCGTTTGGGCAGTTGTATTTTGTGGGATCTTGTTCCGTGTTGGTTTGTTTGTTAACCGAGGACTTCACGTTTCGTTTTGTTGTTTGTACCGTGTTGTATAGTACACTATTAAAGTAAGATGTACGCATATCACGCTGCGCCTTGGTCCACTCCTTTCGACAATCGTGACACTGTCTCTGTGTCTTGTCTGGTGTCTCTCTCCATCATATCCTATACTTCTGTTGCTGTCTCTGTGTCTTGTCTGGTGTCTCTCTCCATCATATCCTATTCTTCTGTTGCTGTCTCTGTGTCTTGTCTGGTGTCTCTCTCCATCATATCATATTCTTCTGTTGCTGTCTCTGTGTCTTGTCTGGTGTCTCTCCATCATATCCTATACTTCTGTTGCTGTCTCTGTGTCTTGTCTGGTGTCTCTCTCCATCATATCCTGTTCTTCTGTTGCTGTCTCTGTGTCTTGTCTGGTGTCTCTCTCCATCATATCCTATTCTTCTGTTGTTGTCTCTGTGTCTTGTCTGATGTTTCTCTTTAGTTTTGCAATCCAAATTTGGAGCTATTGGAATGTTAACATGTTGTCCCATGTACATGGTGTAATTTACTGATGGTCCCTAACTAGCCCCATAGGGATATCCAAATTCAACCCAAATTTACCACAGGCATTACGATTGGGTCGGGTGCAGTTGCATTCTGAATTGATTATTACTTGGTGTGGGCATGTGGGCAACCTTCATTTACGTTTTGATGCAGTCACAACCACAAGTCTCACTAAACTCAGTTTTGGACAAGACTGACTTTATGACCAAAATTATCCAAAAAATTTCTGCGGAATTGTGCCATGTTTATTCTGGTGATAACTGGATCACTGGCTGTCTCATGGAGTGTGTGAGGGTGAGTGTCATGGTCGGGATGGCCTGAACTCAGAGCCTGATAGAATACCAAGGAAAACCGTAGTAACTGCAGTAGAACATGGTGGAACAAAGCCAGATGGCAGTAACCTCACTTACTGCTGTTTCCTTGGTTTTTACTGGGATTTTGTAGTTACAGCAAATTTGACCCTCCATTTTCTCTGAAACAGAAGATAATTGAACCAGGACACTTTGTCACAAGATATAGCAGATACTATGAAGCCTGATTTAGGTCTGAACTCATCTTTGACCAAATGTGTAGCAGCAGTTTGCAATTGTACGGCAGAATAGCTGTGCACATAATCCTAATACCTCTTCATGGACTACATTTGAACACTTAAACATTGTCTTCTTTTAGGGAGGGACCTGGTATGGTCACATTGCCTAGTGGTTAGAACGTTGTGCCAGTAACTGAAAGGTCGCTGGTTCGAATACCTGAGCAGTCAATGTGAAAATCTGTTGATGTGCCCTTAAGCAAGGCACTTAACACTAACTTGCTTCATGGGTGCTGTACTACTATGACTGACCCTGTAAAACAACACATTTCACTGCACCTATCCGGTGTATCTGACATTAAAAACATATATATTTTTTTGCAATTCCAACAGTTAATTTAACAATGCTGGTTATAACTCTTGTTGATGTTGATCCAAGGACACCTTCACTTGCATTACCCTCTTACTGCAGAAAAAATATTCTCATGAAATCATGTGACTAATAGTTAGAGAGAACGATTCCTGTAAACGCACACTGCTACAAGCAGGAAACAAGTATGGACAAACCAGAAATGTGACATTTCTGTTTGATAGTAACCCTGAATGATGAATGTGTGATCTATCTTGTCATCTTTTTGGGCCAACCACATTGGAACATTCTAATCTTTAAGGACATGAAGTATGGAGTCATTGTTTTCAGGAAGGTGTCTCCATGGTGATAGGAGGGACAGGAGGCAGACTAAAGGGCAAGGGAAGCCACCTGAACTACTGCCCTACAAAGGCAAAGAGCAGTCTACGCAAATGTCCGTGCATATCAACCATAACCACTGATCTGACCTATGACCCCTAAAATGCTGATACTGAACTCTGCCTTTGTATGACCTTAAACAAGTATACGGGTAATGCAACGGCAAAGTGCAGCATCAAGAAATCTAAATGTGTTTATCCAGCTTTCTTGTTGTTTATCTGTTTGATGGAAATGGTTTGATAGTTGTTTCTACCTTCCAACTGTATTAAATGGTGTTATGTAGTCGTGTTTTCATGTTTTCAATGTTGTATTATAGTAGGCCTAAGGTTATTTCATCATGGAGAATGTTTATACTTAAGAAATATTTGACATTGTATGACTATCATTATAATGCTGTTTTACCATTATTTACTCTCTCTCTCACACACACACACTCACAGACACACACACACACATATCCCCCCTCCCCCCCACACACACAAACACACACTCACTGACACACACACACACACACACACACCCCCCCACACACACACACACTCACTGACACACACACACACACTCACTGTGCAGTAATTAGAATCTATAGAGCAGCTTTAAGTGATACAGTCTACTGTGTGATCTCCCCTCCTCTGCCTCTCTCCATTACTTTCTCTGTCTTCTGTTGCTGTCTCTCTTGTCTGCCCTCTTCTGTTACTGTCTCTCTTGTCTGCCCTCTTCTGTTGCTGTCTCTCTTGTCTACCCTCTTCTGTTGCTGTCTCTCTTGTCTCCCCTCTTCTGTTGCTGTCTCTCTTGTCTCCCCTCTTCTGTTGCTGTCTCTCTTGTCTCCCCTCTTCTGTTGCTGTCTCTCTTGTCTCCCCCTTCTAGTTGCTGTCTCTCTTGTCTCCCCCTTCTGTTGCTGTCTCTCTTGTCTCCCCCCTTCTGTTCACTATCTCTCTTGTCTCCCCTCTTCTGTCAACTGTCTCTCTTGTCTCCCCTCTTCTGTTGCTGTCTCTCTTGTCTCCCCCCTTCTGTTGCTGTCTCTCTTGTCTCCCCCTTCTGTTGCTGTCTCTCTTGTCTCCCCCTCTTCTGTTGCTGTCTCTCTTGTCTTCCCCTCTTCTGTTAACTGTCTCTCTTGTTGACCCTCTTCTTGCTGTCTACACTGTCTCCCCTCTTCTGTTGCTGTCTCTCTTGTCTCCCCTCTTCTGTTGTTGTCTCTCTTGTCTCCCTTCTGTTCTGGTCTCTCTTGTCTGCCCTCTTCTGTTGCTGTCTCTCTTGTCTGCCCTCTTCTGTTGCTGTCTCTCTTGTCTGCCCTCTTCTGTTAGCTGTCTCTCTTGTCTCCCCCTCTTCTGTTTGCTCTCTTGTCTCCCCTCTTCTGTTGCTGTCTCTCTTGTCTGCCCTCTTCTGTTGCTGTCTCGCTTGTCTCCCCTCTTCTGTTGCTATCTCTCTTGTCTCCCTCTTCTGTTGTTGTCTCTCTTGTCTCGCTTCTGTTGCTGTCTCTCTTTGTCGAGCCTCTTCTGTTGCTGTCTCTCTTGTCTCCCCTCTTCTGTTGCTGTCTCTCTTGTCTGCCCTCTTCTGTTACTGTCTCTCTTGTCTCCCCTCTTTTTGTTGCTGTCTCTCTTGTCTGCCCTCTTCTGTTACTGTCTCTCTTGTCTCCCCTCTTTTGTTGCTGTCTCTCTGTCTCCCCTCTTCTGTTGCTGTCTCTCTGTCTCCCCTCTTCTGTTGCTGTCTCTCTCTGCCCTCTTCTGTTACTGTATCTCTTGTCTCCCCTCTTCTGTTGCTGTCTCTCTTGTCTCCCTCTTCTGTTGCTGTCTCGCTTGTCTCCCCTCTTCTGTTGCTGTCTCTCTTGTCTCCCCTCTTCTGTTGTTGTCTCTCTTGTCTCCCCACTTCTGTTGCTGTCTCTCTTGTCTGCCCTCTTCTGTTGCTGTCTCTCTTGTCTCCCTCTTCTGTTGCTGTCTCTCTTGTCTGCCCTCTTCTGTTGCTGTCTCTTTGTCTCCCCTCTTCTGTTGCTGTCTCTCTTGTCTCCCCCCCTTTTAGCTGTCTCTCTTGTCTGTCCCTCTTCTGTCTGTCTCTCTTGTCTCCCCTCTTCTGTTGCTGTCTCTGTTGTCTGCCCTCTTCTGTTGCTGTCTCTCTTGTCTCCCTCTTCTGTTGCTGTCTCTCTTTTTCTCCCCTCTTCTGTTGCTGTCTCTTTTGTCTGCCCTCTTCTGTTGCTGTCTCTCTTGTCTCCCCTCTTCTGTTGCTGTCTCTCTTGTCTCCCCTCTTCTGTTGCCTGTCGCTCTTGTCTCCCCTCTTCTGTTGCTGTCTCTCTTGTTGACCCTCTTCTGTTGCTGTCTCTTTTGTTCTCCCTCTTCTGTTGCTGTCTCTCTTGTCTCCCCTCTTCTGTTGCTGTCTCTCTTGTCCTCCCCTCTTCTGTTGCCTTCGCTCTTGTCTCCCCTCTTCTGTTGCTATGTCGCTCTTGTCTCCCCTCTTCTGTTGCTGTCTCTCTTGTTGACCCTCTTCTGTTGCTGTCTCTCTTGTCTGCCGTCTTCTTTGTTGTCTCTCTTGTCTCCCCTCTTCTGTTGCTGTCTCTCTTGTCTGCCCTCTTCTGTTGCTGTCTCACTTGTCTCCCTCTTCTGTTGCTGTCTCTCTTGTCTCCCCTCTGTTGCTGTCTCTCTTGTTGACCCTCTTCTGTTGCTGTCTCTCTTGTCTGCCGTCTTCTGTTGTTGTCTCTCTTGTCTCCCCGCTTCTGTTGCTGTCTCTCTTGTCTGCCCTCTTCTGTTGCTGTCTCTCTTGTCTCCC
Source organism: Coregonus clupeaformis (assembly GCF_020615455.1). Classification (NCBI taxonomy): domain Eukaryota; kingdom Metazoa; phylum Chordata; class Actinopteri; order Salmoniformes; family Salmonidae; genus Coregonus; species Coregonus clupeaformis. The sequence continues at coordinate 156,090 of NW_025534563.1, read as the reverse complement.
CTCTTCTGTTGCTGTCTCTCTTGTCTGCCCTCTTCTGTTGCTGCCTCTCTTGTCTCCCCCCTTCTGTTGCTGTCTCTCTTGTATGCCCTCTTCTGTTGCTGTCTCTCTTGTCTGCCCTCTTCTGTTGCTGTCTCTCTTGTCTCCTCTCTTCTGTTGCTGTCTCTCTTGTCTCCCCTCTTCTGTTGCTGTCTCTCTTGTCTCCCCTCTTCTGTTGCTGTCTCTCTTGTCTGCCCTCTTCTGTTGCTGTCTCTCTTGTCTCCCCTCTTCTGTTGCTGTCTCTCTTGTCTGCCCTCTTCTGTTACTGTCTCTCTTGTCTCCCCTCTTCTGTTACTGTCTCTCTTGTCTCCCCTCTTCTGTTGCTGTCTCTCTTGTCTGTCCTCTTCTGTTGCTGTCTCTCTTGTCTTCCCTCTTCTGTTGTTGTCTCTCTTGTCTCCCCTCTTCTGTTGCTGTCTCTCTTGTCTCCAGTCACAACCACAAGTCTCACTAAACTCAGTTTTGGACAAGACTGAATATATGACCAAAATTATCCAATATTTTTCCCACGGAATTGTGCCATGTTTATTCTGGTGATAACTGGATCACTGGCTGTCTCATGGAGTGTGTGAGGGTGAGTGTCATGGTCGGGATGGCCTGAACTCAGAGCCTGATAGAATACCAAGGAAAACCGTAGTAACTGCAGTAGAACATGGTGGAACAAAGCCAGATGGCAGTAACCTCACTTACTGCTGTTTCCTTGGTTTTTACTGGGATTTTGTAGTTGCATCAAATTTGACCCTCCATTTTCTCTGAAACGGAAGATATTTGAATCAGGACACTTTGTCACAAGATATAACAGATACTATGAAGCCTGATTTAGGTCTGAACTCATCTTTGACCAAATGTGTAGCAGCAGTTTGCAATTGTACGGCAGAATAGCTGTGCACATAATCCTAATACCTCTTCATGGACTACATTTGAACACTTAAACATTTTCTTCTTTTAGGGCGGGACCTGGTATGGTGTGGTCACATTGCCTAGTGGTTAGAATGTTGGGCCAGTAACTTAAAGGTCGCTGGTTCAAATACCCGAGCCGTCAATGTGAAAATCTGTTGATGTGCCCTTAAGCAAGGCACTTAACACTAACTTGCTTCATGGGTGCTGTACTACTATGGATGACCCTGTAAAACTGCACTTATCTGGTGTATCTGACAATAAAAACATATATATTTTTTGCAATTCCAACAGTTAATTTAACAATGCTGGTCATAACTCTTGTTGACGTTGATCCAAGGACACCTTCACTTGCATTACCCTCTTACTGCAGAAAAATATTCTCATGAAATCATGTGACTTATAGTTAGAGAGAACGATTCCTGTAAACGCACACTGCTACAAGCAGGAAACAAGGTATGGACAAACCAGAAATGTGACATTTCTGTTTGATAGAAACCCTGAATGATGAATGTGTATCTATCTTGTCATCTTTTTGGCCAACCACATTGGAACATTCAAATCTTTAAGGACATGAAGAATGGAGTCATTGTTTTCAGGAAGGTGTCTCCATGGCGATAGGAGGGGCAGGAGGCAGACTAAGGGCAAGGGCAGCCACCTGAACTACTGCCCTACAAAGGCAAAGAGCAGTCTACGCAAACAGTGAATCTGAGAAAAATGGCTTTAAAGATGGGTTTTTTATCCATGCATATCAACCATGACCACTGATCTGACCTATGACCCCTTAAATGCTGATACTGCACTCTGCCTTTTTATGACCTTAAACAGCTGTATGGGTCATGCAGAAGCAAAGTGTAGTATGTAAATATCTAAATGTGTTTATCCAGCTTTCTTGTTGTTTTTCTGTTTGATGGAAACAGTTTGAGTGTTGTAACTATATTCCAACTGTATTTAATGGTGTTATGTAGTCGTGTTTTCATGTTTTCAATGTTGCTATTGGAGTAGGCCTAACCCTCACCAATATTTCTGGTGATGGACAGAGACACCAGACAAGACACAGAGACAGCAACAGAAGAATAGGATATGATGGAGAGAGACACCAGACAAGACACAGAGACAGCAACAGAAGAATATGATATGATGGAGAGAGACACCAGACAAGACACAGAGACAGCAACAGAAGAATAGGATATGATGGAGAGAGACACCAGACAAGACACAGAGACAGCAACAGAATAATAGGATATGATGGAGAGAGACACCAGACATGACACAGGGACAGCAATAGAAGAACAGGATATGATGGAGAGAGACAGAACAGGCCATAACAGAAGAAAATAGACACAGGAGACAGTAACAAACTAGAACCTGAGACAGCAACAGACAAGACACAGATAGCAACAGACAAGACACAGACAACAGACAAGACACAGACAGCAACAGACAAGACATAGACAACAGACAAGACACAGATTGAAACAGACAAGACACAGACAGCAACAGACAAGACACAGACAACAACAGACAAGACACAGACAACATACAAGACACAGACAGCAACAGACAAGACATGACAACAACAGACAAGACACAGACAGCAACATACAATTTACAGACAGCAACAGACAAGACACAGAGAGCAACAGACAAGACATTGACAACAACAGACAAGACACAGAGAAAGTGACACAGAAAAGGGGAGTCAAGAGAGACAGCAACAGAAGAGGGCAGACAAGAGAGACAGTAACAGAAGAGGGGAGACAAGAGAGACAGCAACAGAAGGGGGGAGACAAGAGAGACAGTAACAGAAGAGGGGAGACAAGAGAGACAGCAACAGAAGAGGGGAGACAAGAGAGACAGCAACAGAAGAGGGGAGACAAGAGAGACAGCAACAGAAGAGGGGAGACAAGAGAGACAGCAACAGAAGGGGGGAGACAAGAGAGACAGCAACAGAAGAGGGCAGACAAGAGAGACAGCAACAGAAGAGGGGAGACAAGAGAGACAGCAACAGAAGAGGGTCAACAAGAGAGACAGCAATAGAAGGGGGGAGACAAGAGAGACAGCAACAGAAGAGGGTCAACAAGAGAGACAGCATTAGAAGGGGGGAGACAAGAGAGACAGTAACAGAAGGGGGGAGACAAGAGAGACAACAACAGAAGAGGGCAGACAAGAGAGACAGCAACAGAAGAGGGCAGACAAGAGAGACAGCAACAGAAGAGGGGAGACAAGAGAGACAGCAACAGAAGAGGGTCAACAAGAGAAACAGCAACAGAAGGGGGGAGACAAGAGAGACAGCAACAGAAGAGTGGAGACAAGAGAGACAGCAACAGAAGGGGGGAGACAAGAGAGACAGCAACAGAAGAGGGTCAACAAAAGAAACAGCAACAGAAGGGGGGAGACAAGAGAGACATCAACAGAAGAGGGCAGACAAGAGAAACAGCAACAGAAGGGGGGAGACAAGAGAGACAGCAACAGAAGAGGGCAGACAAGAGAGATAGCAACAGAAGGGGGGAGACAAGAGAGACAGCAACAGAAGAGGGCAGACAAGAGAGACAGCAACAGAAGAGGGGAGACAAGAGAGACAGCAACAGAAGAGGGGAGACAAGAGAGACAGCAACAGAAGAGGGGAGACAAGAGAGACAGCAACAGAAGAGGGGAGACAAGAGAGACAGCAACAGAAGAGGGTCAACAAGAGAAACAGCAACAGAAGCGGGGAGACAAGAGAGACAGCAATAGAAGAGGGCAGACAAGAGAGACAGCAACAGAAGAGGGGAGACAAGAGAGACAGCAACAGAAGAGGGCAGCCAAGAGAGACAGTAACAGAAGAGGGGAGACAAGAGAGACAGCAACAGAAGAGGGCAGACAAGAGAGACAGCAACAGAAGAGGGGAGACAAGAGAAACAGCAACAGAAGGGGGGAGACAAGAGAGACAGCAACAGAAGAGGGGAGACAAGAGAGACAGCAACAGAAGAGGGCAGACAAGAGAGACAGCAACAGAAGAGGGGAGACAAGAGAGACAGCAACAGAAGAGGGCAGACAAGAGAGACAGCAACAGAAGAGGGTCAACAAGAGAAACAGCAACAGAAGGGGGGAGACAAGAGAGACAGCAACAGAAGAGGGGAGACAAGAGAGACAGCAACAGAAGAGGGCAGACAAGAGAGACAGCAACAGAAGAGGGGAGACAAGAGAGACAGCAATAGAAGAGGGCAGACAAGAGAGACAGCAACAGAAGAGGGGAGACAAGAGAGACAGCAACAGAAGAGGGGAGACAAGAGAGACAGCAAGAGAAGGGGGGAGACAAGAGAGACAGCAACAGAAGAGGGGAGACAAGAGAGACAGCAACAGAAGAGGGCAGACAAGAGAGACAACAGCAGAAGAGGGGAGACAAGAGAGACAGCAACAGAAGGGGGGAGACAAGAGAGACAGCAACAGAAGAGGGCAGACAAGAGAGACAGCAACAGAAGAGGGCAGACAAGAGAGACAGCAACAGAAGAGGGGAGACAAGAGAGACAGCAACAGAAGAGGGGAGACAAGAGAGACAGCAACAGAAGAGTGGAGACAAGAGAAAGCAACAGAAGAGGGGAGACAAGAGAGACATCAACAGAAGAGGGGAGACAAGAGAGACAGCAACAGGAGAGGGGAGACAAGAGAGACAGTAACAGAAGAGGGCAGACAATAGAGACAGTAACAGAAGAGGGGATACAAGAGAGAAAGCAACAGAAGAGGGCAGACAAGAGAGACAGCAACAGAAGAAGGGGAGACAAGAGAGACATTAACAGAAGAGGGGAGACAAGAGAGACAGCAACAGAAGAGGGCAGACAAGAGAGACAGCAAAAGAAGAGGGCAGACAAGAGAGACAGCAACAGAAGAGGGGAGACAAGAGAGACAGCAACAGAAGAGGTGAGACAAGAGAGACAGCAACAGAAGAGGGGAGACAAGAGAGACAGCAACAGGAGAGGGGAGACAAGAGAGACAGCAACAGATGAAGGGGAGACAAGAGAGACAGCAAAAGAAGAGGGGAGACAAGAGAGACAGCAACAGAAGAGGGCAGACAAGAGAGCCAGCAACAGAAGAGGGCAGACAAGAGAGACAGCAACAGAAGAGGGGAGACAAGAGAGACAGCAACAGAAGAGGGGAGACAAGAGAGACAGCAACAGAAGAGGGCAGACAAGAGAGACAGCAACAGAAGAGGGGAGACAAGAGAGACAGTAACAGAAGAGGGCAGACAAGAGAGACAGCAACAGAAGTGGGGGGACAAGAGAGACAGCAACAGAAGAGGGGAGACAAGAGAGACAGCAACAGAAGAGGGCAGACAAGAGAGACAGCAACAGAAGAGGGGAGACAAGAGAGACAGCAACAGAAGAGGGCAGACAAGAGAGACAGCAACAGAAGAGGGGAGACAAGAGAGACAGTAACAGAAGAGGGCAGACAAGAGAGACAGCAACAGAAGGGGGGAGACAAGAGAGACAGCAAAAGAAGAGGGGAGACAAGAGAGACAGCAACAGAAGAGGGCAGACAAGAGAGACAGCAACAGAAGAGGGGAGACAAGAGAGACAGCAACAGAAGAGGGCAGACAAGAGAGACAGCAACAGAAGAGGGGTGACAAGAGAGACAGCAACAGAAGAGGGGAGACAATAGAGACAGCCACAGAAGAGGGGAGACAAGAGAGACAGCAACAGAAGAGGGGAGACAAGAGAGACAGCAACAGAAGAGGGGAGACAAGAGAGACAGCAACAGAAGAGGGGAGACATGAGAGACATTAAGAGAAGAGGGGAGACAAGAGAGACAGCAACATAAGAGGGGAGACAAGAGAGACAGCAACAGAAGAGGGGAGACAAGAGAGACAGCAACAGAAGAGGGGAGACAAGAGAGACAGCAACAGAAGAGGGAAGACAAGAGAGACAGCAACAGAAGAGGGGAGACAAGAGAGACAGCAACAGAAGAGGGGAGACAAGAGAGACAGCAACAGAAGAGGGGAGACAAGAGAGATAGCAACAGAAGAGGGGAGACAAGAGAGACAGCAACAGAAGAGGGGAGACAAGAGAGACAGCAACAGAAGGGGGGAGACAAGAGAGACAGCAACAGAAGAGGGCAGACAAGAGAGACAGCAACAGAAGAGGGTCAACAAGAGAGACAGCAATAGAAGGGGGGAGACAAGAGAGACAGCAACAGAAGAGGGTCAACAAGAGAGACAGCAATAGAAGGGGGGAGACAAGAGAGACAGTAACAGAAGGGGGGAGACAAGAGAGACAGCAACAGAATAGGGCAGACAAAAGAGACAGCAACAGAAGAGGGGAGACAAGAGAGACAGCAACAGAAGAGGGTCAACAAGAGAAACAGCAACGGAAGGGGGGAGACAAGAGAGACAGCAACAGAAGAGTGGAGACAAGAGAGACAGCAACAGAAGGGGGGAGACAAGAGAGACAGCAACAGAAGAGGGTCAACAAGAGAAACAGCAACAGAAGGGGGAGACAAGAGAGACAGCAACAGAAGAGGGCAGACAAGAGAAACAGCAACAGAAGGGGGGAGACAAGAGAGACAGCAACAGAAGAGGGCAGACAAGAGAGACAGCAACAGAAGAGGGGAGACAAGAGAGACAGCAACAGAAGAGGGGAGACAAGAGAGACAGCAACAGAAGAGGGGAGACAAGAGAGACAGCAACAGAAGGGGGGAGACAAGAGAGACAGCAACAGAAGGGGGGAGACAAGAGAGACAGCAACAGAAGGGGAGAGACAAGAGAGACAGCAACAGAAGAGGGCAGACAAGAGAGACAGCAACAGAAGAGGGGAGACAAGAGAGACAGCAACAGAAGAGGGCAGACAAGAGAGACAGCAACAGAAGAGGGGAGACAAGAGAGACAGCAACAGAAGAGGGGAGACAAGAGAGACAGCAACAGAAGAGGGGAGACAAGAGAGACAGCAACAGAAGGGGGGAGACAAGAGAGACAGCAACAGAAGGGGGGAGACAAGAGAGACAGCAACAGAAGGGGAGAGACAAGAGAGACAGCAACAGAAGAGGGCAGACAAGAGAGACAGCAACAGAAGAGGGGAGACAAGAGAGACAGCAACAGAAGAGGGCAGACAAGAGAGACAGCAACAGAAGAGGGGAGACAAGAGAGACAGCAACAGAAGAGGGGAGACAAGAGAGACAGCAACAGAAGAGGGGAGACAAGAGAGACAGCAACAGAAGAGGGTCAACAAGAGAAACAGCAACAGAAGGGGGGAGACAAGAGAGACAGCAACAGAAGAGGGGAGACAAGAGAGACAGCAACAGAAGAGGGGAGACAAGAGAGACAGCAACAGAAGACAGAGAAAGTAATGGAGAGAGGCAGAGGAGGGGAGAACAGACAGTAGACTGTATCACTTAAAGCTGGTCTATATATTCTAATTACTGCACAGTGAGTGTGTGTGTGTGGGGGGGAATGTGTGTGTGTGTGTCTGTGAGTGTGTGTGTGTGAGAGAGAGAGAGAGTAAATAATGGTAAAACAGCATTATAATGATAGTCATACAATGCCAAGTATTTCTTAAGTATAAGCATTCTCCATGATGAACTAACCTTAGGCCTACTATAATACAACATTGAAAACATGAAAACACGACTACATAACACCATTAAATACAGTTGGAAGGTAGTAACAACTATCAAACCGTTTCCATCAAACAGATAAACAACAAGAAAGTTGGATCAACATATTTAGATTTCCTGATGCTGCACTTTGCCGTTGCATTACCCATATACTTGTTTAAGGTCATACAAAGGCAGAGTTCAGTATCAGCATTTTAGGGGTCATAGGTCAGATCAGTGGTTATGGTTGATATGCACGGACATTTGCATAGACTGCTCTTTGCCTTTGTAGGGCAGTAGTTCAGGAGGCATAGTAGTACAGCACCCATGAAGCAAGTTAGTGTTAAGTGCCTTGCTTTAGGGCACATCAACAGATTTACACATTGAAGGCTCGGGTATTCGATCCAGCGACCTTTCAGTTACTGGCCCAACGTTCTAACCACTAGGCAATGTGACCACACCATACCAGGTCCCGCCCTAAAAGAAGACAATGTTTAAGTGTTCAAATGTAGAAGAGTATGTGCACAGCTATTCTGCCGTACAATTGCAAACTGCTGCTACACATTTGGTCAAAGATGAGTTCAGACCTAAATCAGGCTTCATAGTATCTGTTATATCTTGTGACAAAGTGTCCTGGTTCAATTATCTTCAGTTTCAGAGAAAACGGAGGGTCTAATTTGATGTAACTACAAAATCCCAGTAAAAACCAAGGAAACAGCAGTAAGTGAGGTTACTGCCATCTGGCTTTGTTCCACCATGTTCTACTGCAGTTACTACGGTTTTCCTTGGTATTCTATCAGGCTCTGAGTTCAGTCCATCCCGACCATAACACTCACCCTCACACACTCCATGAGACAGCCAGTGGTCCAGTTATCACCAGAATAAACATGGCACAATTCCGCTGAAAAATATTGGATAATTTTGGTCATAAAGTCAGTCTTTTCCAAAACTGAGTTTAGTGAGACTTGTGGTTGTGACTGCATCACAACATAAATGAAGGTTGCCCACAAGTAATAATCAATTCAGAATGCAACTGCACGCGACCCAATCGTAATGCCTGTGGTAAATTTGGGTTGAATTTGGATATCCCTATGGGGCTAGTTAGGGACCATCAGTAAATTACACCATGTACATGGGACGACATGTTACAATTCCAATAGCTCCAAATTTGGATTGCAAAACTAAAGAGAGACATCAGACAAGACACAGAGACAGCAACAGAAGAATATGATACGATGGAGAGAGACACCAGACAAGACACAGAGACAGCAACAATAGAATATGATATGATGGAGAGAGACACCAGACAAGACACAGAGACAGCAACAGAAGAATAGGATATGATGGAGAGAGACACCAGACAAGAAACAGAGACAGCAACAGAAGAATAGGATATGATGGAGAGAGACACCAGACAAGACACAGAGACAGCAACAGGAGAATATGATATGATGGAGAGAGACACCAGACAAGACACAGAGACAGCAACAGAAGAATAGGATATGATGGAGAGAGACACCAGACAAGACACAGAGACAGCAACAGAAGAATAGGATATGATGGAGAGAGACACCAGACAAGACACAGAGACAGCAACAGAAGAATAGGATATGATGGAGAGAGACACCAGACAAGACACAGAAACAGCAACAGAAGAATAGGATATGATGGAGAGAGACACCAGACAAGACACAGAGACAGCAACAGAAGAATAGGTTATTACATTTTAGTCACTTATCCAGAGCGACTTACCGTTAGTAAATGCATACTACAGCATACATGTTTTTTTATTTTTATTTTTTATACTGGCCCCCCGTGGGAAACAAACCCACATCCCTGCCGGCCAAACCCTCCCCTACCTTGGACGACGCTGGACCAATTGTGCGCCGCCCATGGGTCTCCCGGTCACGAACCAGGATCTCTAATGGCACAGCTAGAACTGCGATGCAGTGCCTTAAACCACTGCGCCACTCAGGAGTCGATGGAGAGAGACACCAGACAAGATGAAAGACATCACTAGACGACGCAAAGAAAGTGATGGAAAGAGACAGAGGAGGGGAGAACACACAGTAGACTATCACTAAAAGCTGATATAGGGATTCTAATTACTGCAGAGAGAGAGAGAGAGAGAGAGAGAGAGAGAGAGAGAGAGAGAGAGAGAGAGAGAGCGAGAGAGAGAGAGAGAGAGAGAGAGAGAGCGAGAGAGTGTTTAGGTACTGTGGGATTCTTTAATCAGTTTGGCTCATTTGACAGGTCAGAGTCTATATTTGAAGTTCTTGAGTGGTTTTTGGCAATACACTAGTGTTGTATTCATGGATTTAGCTGTTGAAATTCCTTCCCGGACCCCCCTATTGGCTGTGGGCTAAGCCACCGATGTCTTCAAATCCTAGGGTAGAGAGGAGCTGTTACCCCTGGGGAGAGAGGAGCTGTTACCCCTGGGGAGAGAGGAGCTGATACCCCTGGGGAGAGAGGAGCTGCTACCCCTGGGGAGAGAGGAGCTGCTACCCTGGGGAGAGAGGAGCTGCTACCCCTGGGGAGAGAGGAGCTGCTACCCCTGGGGAGAGAGGAGCTGATACCCCTGGGGAGAGAGGAGCTGCTACCCCTGGGGAGAGAGGAGCTGTTACCCCCTGGGGAGAGAGGAGCTGATACCCTGGGGAGAGAGGAGCTGTTACCCCTGGGGAGAGAGGAGCTGTTACCCCTGGGGAGAGAGGAGCTGTTACCCCTGGGGAGAGAGGAGCTGATACCCCTGGGGAGGGAGGAGCTGTTACCCCTGGGGAGAGAGGAGCTGTTACCCCTGGAGAGAGGAGCTGTTACCCCTGGGGAGAGAGGAGCTGCTACCCCTGGGGAGAGAGGAGCTGTTACCCCCTGGGGAGAGAGGAGCTGTTACCCCTGGGGAGAGAGGAGCTGATACCCTGGGGAGAGAGGAGCTGCTACCCCTGGGGAGAGAGGAGCTGTTACCCCTGGGGAGAGAGGAGCTGTTACCCCTGGGGAGAGAGGAGCTGATACCCCTGGGGAGAGAGGAGCTGATACCCCTGGGGAGGGAGGAGCTGTTACCCCTGGGGAGAGAGGAGCTGCTACCCCTGGGGAGAGAGGAGCTGCTACCCCTGGGGAGAGAGGAGTTGCTACCAGGAGAGACTGCGACCCTGCTCGGGAAGAGCTTAACGATTGGTGATTGTTGGGTCACGTTTGGCAGGAGCTTCAGTGATGAAGACTGCTGAACTTGCTGATGTTTCACGATATGCCATGGCCGTCTCAGTCACCAGGTCTCAACTCTATTTAACACTGATGGTAGATTCTGGAGTGGCGCCTGAGACAGTGTTTTCCACCACCATCAACAAAACACCAAATTATGGAATTTCTTAAGGAGGAATGACGTCACATCCCTCCAATAGAGTTCCAGACACTTGTAGAATGTATGCCAAGACACATCTACACCAAAACAGGCTTAAAACACAACAAGCAACAACATTTTCTCTTTCTAATCTACTGTTAACTATTTTCACTCAGGAAGGTATTTTGTGTGAAAGAGAGACAGATAAATATTGTGGAAAGATTGTGTGTTCATTAGTGCCCACCGTAGCAAAACGTTTGGCAACAGAAACCGTTTAGGTCACGTTGTACAGCGTTTGGAGTAAACTGTTTATGCAACATTTTAAAACTGTTGCCTGCGGAGTAAACTAATGAATACAACCCAGGTTGTAGCCTACAACTCGGCTGTTGATGTCTGCCTCATGCTGAAACCTGAACTTAGCCTGAGGGGTGGACTATGATGCAAGCTAGATATACTGTTTTTTTTATAGCTTATCTAGATTTCAGTTAGCTTCACATTCCAGATCAGACTTCACCCATAAGAATACACAGAGTGCTAGTCATCAGGAAGGTGCTCTTTCAGTAGAACTGAAAATATCTCAATGACTTGACATGTTCTGGTTGTGAATTCAGGCTACAAGGTGAGAATCCTGCCAGGAATGATTGTAAAGTGTGTAGAGAAATTAAATGTATGGTGTAATTTTAGTACAGTGAATGTATGTAAAACACTCAGACCTAACAGTCTACTTCTACTGAGACAGGTTTGTGTCAGTCTAATCATACAAAATGTCGCTAACTGAACACGGGCATGTCAAATTCAATATATTCATATATTATAGTTCTACATTTAACATTTCATATGATAAATGTAATTGTATCATAGTTCCACTATAGTGTAGTGATCCTCGCTAAATGAGCCACGTCACAATTCCAACCAAGTAACCCAATTGGCGCCAACGGCGCGATGCATAGGATGTTTGCCTTTTACACGTGCAACCTGGGTTCGCTTCCCTGCTCCACTGTTCGCTACATTGGTGTCAGAAGTGGTATGGTGTCTGTGAGGCCATCAGAATTGATGGTCCAGACGTGTGAGGGGTCTGAGTAGTCGAAGCACGGGACTTGCTTTTGTAGGGAACAGTGTGAGTCAGGTTAAAATTCCCATTGCAGCGAGTGGAAGGGCTGAGAGGAATGTGGCCTTGTGTTGCTGCACTGTCTATAACTACCTTAACAAACAGTAACAGGAAGATGAGGTGAAAAATATCATTCACGACTACATGTTGTTACAGGCTTTGGTATTTCCATTTATATTTTGAGGTTGGACGTTAGCACGTTGGCCGCACCTCTTGGCGCCACCTCAATAGACAGTATGCTTATGCCTGTGCTGGCTTGTCATCTCTTTAGTCAGAAGGGTTCCATCTGTTATGTGATATTGAAGAGCAGCTGGTCCAGTGTTCTGGTTGGCCTTAGAGATGTTAGAAGACTGGCACCTCTTTGTAGCTCTGCTTCTTTAAGTTGATGAACAAAGTCTTTCTGTCTTGTATCTACCAGGGTTTGGTTTGGTCTGGTTTGGTCTGGTTTGGTTTGGTCTGGTTTGGTTTGGTCTGGTCTGGTTTGGTTTGGTTTGGTTTGGTCTGGTTTGGTTTGGTCTGGTTTGGTCTGGTTTGGTTTGGTTTGCTCCACTTGTTTTTTTTACTCCATATTGTAAGTTCGAGGGTTTTTATTTCAGATGTCCTCGTCTGGAGCCACTTCAATGGGCACTCATGGTGGGAGTCTTTTAGGTACCACTTTCTTGTTGCTAGTCAACATTCAGTGAACACTAGGGATTGGATGATTAATACCGGAGGTCTGATGCGCCGTTGCAGTTTTCAAAGCACTACTGATTCGACACAACGTATCAATGCTTGTATCAAAGTAACAATACTACGGATGATGACTGTCAAGCTTCGGACATCACACTACCATCTGACAGCTGTCAGAAGAGCACTGACTTCTGCTGGAAGCTTTGTGTTTTTATCTATACTGAACAAAAAATACACTGCTCAAAAAATAAAGGGAACACTTAAACAACACAATGTAACTCCAAGTCAATCACACTTCTGTGAAATCAAACTGTCCACTTAGGAAGCAACACTGATTGACAATACATTTCACATGTTGTTCTGCAAATGGAATAGACAACAGGTGGAAATTATAGGCAATTAGCAAGACACCCCCAATAAAGGACTGGTTTTGCAGGTGGTGACCACAGACCACTTCTCAGTTCCTATGCTTCCTGGCTGATGTTTTGGTCACTTTTGAATGCTGGCGGTGCTTTCACTCTAGTGGTAGCATGAGACGGAGTCTACAACCCACACAAGTGGCTCAGGTAGTGCAGCTCATCCAGGATGGCACATCAATGCGAGCTGTGGCAAGAAGGTTTGCTGTGTCTGTCAGCGTAGTGTCCAGAGCATGGAGGCGCTACCAGGAGACAGGCCAGTACATCAGGAGACGTGGAGGAGGCCGTAGGAGGGCAACAACCCAGCAGCAGGACGGCTTCCTCTGCCTTTGTGCAAGGAGGAGCAGGAGGAGCACTGCCAGAGCCCTGCAAAATGACCTCTAGCAGGCCACAAATGTGCATGTGTCTGCTCAAACGGTCAGAAACAGACTCCATGAGGGTGGTATGAGGGTCCGACGTCCACAGGTGGGGGTTGTGCTTACAGCCCAACACCGTGCAGGACGTTTGGCATTTGCCAGAGAACACCAAGATTGGCAAATTCGCCACTGGCGCCCTGTGCTCTTCTCTGATTTAAGCAGGTTCACACTGAGCACATGTGACAGACGTGACAGAGTCTGGAGACGCTGTGGAGAACGTTCTGCTGCCTGCAACATCCTCCAGCATGACCGGTTTGGCGGTGGGTCAGTCATGGTGTGGGGGTGGCATTTCTTTGGGGCCGCACAGCCCTCCATGTGCTCGCCAGAGGTAGCCTGACTGCCATTAGGTACCGAGATGAGATCCTCAGACCCCTTGTGAGACCATATGCTGGTGTGGTTGGCCCTGGGTTCCTCCTAATGCAAGACAATGCTAGACCTCATGTGGCTGGAGTGTGTCAGCAGTTCCTGCAAGAGGAAGGCATTAGTGCTATGGACTGGCCCGCCCGTTCCCCAGACCTGAATCCAATTGAGCACATCTGGGACATCATGTCTCACTCCATCCACCAACGCCACGTTGCACCACAGACTGTCCAGGAGTTGGTGGATGCTTTAGTCCAGGTCTGGGAGGTGATCCCTCAGGAGACCATCCGCCACCTCATCAGGAGCATGCCCAGGCGTTGTAGGGAGGTCATACAGGCACGTGGAGGCCACACACACTACTGAGCCTCATTTTGACTTGTTTTTTAGGACATTAGCATCAAAGTTGGATCAGCCTGTAGTGTGGTTTTCCACTTTAATTTTGAGGGTGACTCCAAATCCAGACCTCCATGGGTTGATAAATTTGATTTCCATTGATATTTTTTGTGTGATTTTGTTGTCAGCACATTCAACTATGTAAAGAAAAAAGTATTTTATAAGATGTTTCATTCATTCAGATCTAGGATGTGTTATTTTAGTGTTCCCTTAATTTTTTTGAGCAGTGTATAAACGCAACACGTAAAGTGTTGGTCCCATGTTTCATGAGCTGAAATAAAATATCCCAGAAATGTTCCATACGCACAAAAAGCATATTTCTCTCCGATTTTGTGCACACATTTGTTAACATCCCTGTTAGTGAGCATTTATCCGTTGCCAAGATAATTCATCCACCAGACAGGGGTGGAATATCAAGAAGCTGATTAAACAGCATGATCATTACACAGGTACACCTTGTGCTGGAGACAATAAAATGCCACTTGAAAATGTGCAGTTTTGTCACAAAAACACAATGCCACAGATGTCTCAGGTTTTGAGGGAGCGTGCCATTGGCATGCTGACTGCAGGAATGTCCACCAGAGCTGTTGCCAGAGAATTACATTGGTGTCAGAAGTGGAATGGCGGCTGTGAGGCCATCAGAACGCACGGCTCGGACGTGTGAGTAGTCGACTTCCTGGTCGGAGGGGGCAGTGTGAGCCACATTCCAATTCCCACCATGTGGGAATGTATAATTAGGTTTAACCCTATAGACAGGTTATAATTAGGTTTAACCCTATAGACAGGTTATAATTAGGTTTAACCCTATAGACAGGTTATAATTAGGTTTAACCCTATAGACAGGTTATAATTAGGTTTAACCCTATAGACAGGTTATAATTAGGTTTAACCCTATAGACAGGTTATAATTAGGTTTAACCCTATAGACAGGTTATAATTAGGTTTAACCCTATAGACAGGTTATAATTAGGTTTAACCCTATAGACAGGTTATAATTAGGTTTAACCCTATAGACAGGTTATAATTAGGTTTAACCCTATAGACAGGTTATAATTAGGTTTAACCCTATAGACAGGTTATAATTAGGTTTAACCCTATAGACAGGTTATAATTAGGTTTAACCCTATAGACAGGTTATAATTAGGTTTAACCATATTGCTGCGATGCTTAGGGTGTTTGCCTTTTTCGCCAGCTTACCTGGGTTCACTGCCCTGCCCCACTGTTTTCTACAATATTAATATCACAGGCTACCCGACGTCCGTTGAACAAAGAGACACAACAATATGAGTGAAAGGATTTTAGGATAATATCAGTTAGTGTTCATTTAGAGTTGTCTTCTGGGTTCAGCCTTCTAGCTTCCTTTATCAATTGGGTGAAATGTAACAAATGGCATGGTCTCAAAGTTGGGAGATAACCAGGCCCAGTTTAAATCACTATGACAACCATTTAATTATTTCACCAGAGCAGCAAGGGAATCTAGAGACTCAACCTTTGCAGAATCAGAATCACCTTTATTTGCCAAGTACATTTGCACATACATATGTAGGATCTTAATTTGAGCCAGTTTGCTACAGCAGGAAAATATTCCTGCAGCATCAGAAAATGTGAATTATTATGTGAATTATAATTAATGGACATTTTTGTACCGTTGATACATTTTTATTAAGTGAAACTCAAGTCTGGAATTTGTAAGTGGAAATTACAAACTTCAAAAGCCTTTTAAAACCTAAAATACACTACAAGTTTTACATTTCCTGCATTGCGGGAAAGTTATTCTGCAGTGGGGGGTGGGGGGTGGGGGGTTGGGGGGTGGGGGGGTGTTCAAATTAAATCTTACATCTGTACACATAATTCTACATGGTGATAGTGACAGACAACATTTAGAGACAGAATACAGACAGATGAGTTTACACAAATGTCTGTACAACATTATGCACAACTAGGAAGAGTGAGCATAGAGCTATAAGATAATGAACAGTGGATATACAGATATACAGTACAGTGGGTATACAGTTGGTATACAGATATACAGTACAGTGGGAATACAGTTGGTATACAGATTTACAGTACAGTGGGTATACAGTTGGTATACAAGATCAATACAAATAGACCTACGATTAAAATTATAGACTGATCATTTCTTTGTCAGTGGGCAAACATACAAAATCAGCAGGGGATCAAATACTTTTTTCCCTCACTGTACAGTTGCTATACGGTGGATGTCCACATTTACAGTACCAGTATAAATATATCTAAGAGATGAACAGAGTGCAAATGCAGTATAGTTCAGTTATTTAGTGTACAGTTCAGAGATGGCTTGATGTGGTGAGCAGTATAGAGTGTATAGTCCTTTAGTCTCTATGGGCCAGATGGTAGTGTACAGTTCAGAGATGGCTTGATGTGGTGGGCAGCATAGAGTGTATAGTCCTTTAGTCTCTATGGGCCAGATGGTAGTGTACAGTTCAGAGATGGCTTGATGTGGTGAGCAGCATAGAGTGTATAGTCCTTTAGTCTCTATGGGCCAGATGGTAGTGTACAGTTCAGAGATGGCTTGATGTGGTGTGCAGCATAGAGTGTATAGTCCTTTAGTCTCTATGGACCAGATGGTAGTGTACAGTTCAGAGATGGCTTGATGTGGTGAGCAGCATAGAGTGTATAGTCCTTTAGTCTCTATGGACCAGATGGTAGTGTACAGTTCAGAGATGGCTTGATGTGGTGTGCAGCATAGAGTGTATAGTCCTTTAGTCTCTATGGGCCAGATGGCCAGTTGGTGAGGGCCACAGCATGGGGAAAGAAAACTGTTCAGATGGGGGTCTATAACATCCAATCACATAGGTTTACAGCAGCTGACAGTTGCAACGTTATTGCTAATAACTCAAACTGCCTTATTTAGATAAAGACATAATCTCTCTACAGATGTAGGATCTTCATTTGATCACCCTGTAGCAGGATAACTAAAACTAGTAGTGTATTTGAGTGTATTTAAGCTTTAAAAAAGGTTTCTGAAGATGATCAATTGCACTTTTCTATTATAAAATTAATCATTCATTATAATCCACATAATAATTAAAATGTCCTGTTGCTGCAGGATTATTGTCCTGCTGTAGCAAACTGGCTAAAATTAAGATCCTACATCTGTAGCAATACACCTCTCTTTGGTGTACATGGCTATATCAGGATTGACTTTTGACCATTTGACATCTTTTATTTACTGTTGCTTAGGCTGGTTGAATGAGTCGCCTATAAAAGCTACTTCATCTGCAAGAGAACAGGCGGCTGCACCAGCGACTGTAAGAAGTTATGTGATTTCCTCATATGAACGTGAAAGTAAGTGTGTAACCTACGCAGTTACACAATGGCTGTTGAAACTGTGGCACATATTTCTCGGTAACATTAGAATTCGGATAAATATGTTGATATGTAGGAAAGACGGGCAGACCCTCGTAGGTCTAGGCTAAACTACAAACTATTATAAGGTTAGGTCAACGTCAGGCATTCAATAGTCAGAGTAGGTTTGAGCTATGATCACTTATCATGCTGACCAACCTGATGGTCTCTGTTGGAAATGGTGTGTAAAATACCATGCCTAGGCTACAAGCTCTGTCCTGCTACTGTTAGGTCTATAACGTTATGGGAACTGATCTGAACAGGTTTAGGCTGGTCATCTAGGATATGTAGGCTATAGCTGAGGTATAGACCTCCATCTGTATCAGGACTAGGCTCCTGCTACTGTTACTGTTATAACGTTATGGGAACTGATCTGGAACAGGTTTAGGCTGGTCATCTAGGCTATAGCTGAGCTCAGTGGTGATTTTAGCATGTCAATCTTGGTGGGGCAAAACATAAATAAAGGGGGGATGCATGCCAGCAAAGCCACTCCACAACACAACACTAAACAATACATTCATTGCACTATAACGGTGACAAACGGTGCCCACACACTGTTAGGGCCTACATAAAGCAGAGTCCCAACAGCAGAGTCCCAACAGCAGAGTCCCGACAGCAGAGTCCCGACAGCAGAGTCCCAACAGCAGAGTCCCAACAGCAGAGTCCCATCAGCAGAGTCCCGACAGCAGAGTCCCAACAGCAGAGTCCCAACAGCAGAGTCCCATCAGCGGAGTCCCATCAGCAGAGTCCCAACAGCAGAGTCCCGACAGCAGAGTCCCGACAGCAGAGTCCCAACAGCAGAGTCCCGACAGCTGTCCTATCATTTCTCTTCATTATTTATCTTCATATGACAAGTATTAAAAAGGATTTGCCTGTAGATTGTCGTCTTGATTCGTGATGATGACTGCTGGCTAAGATTTTGAAAGTATGATGTTGACCTGATCAGTTCAATCAAAGCTACTGTAGATATAATGTGATTTGACGTCATTTTATCTGTTGGCCAATGACCTTCTTGGATGGGCACTTCTAATGTAACTCTGTGGCAGCACCCAAGGGGCTTGAATTTTCTAGCTCTACCCTTAGACTTGGCGGTGACGTAGTGTCCCCATGAATGACAGAACACTGAGCGAATCACGGCACAGCGCTCCGTATTTTCCGCTGGCTGCCCCACCACCACAGAAAGCACTGAGCTAGGCTGAAACACCTGCATTTTGGAGCTGCCTTACTCAAGAAAACAAAAAAGAGACCATGTGTTTTTGCGGCTTTATTAACTCAATGATATATATATATATATTTATTTATTTTTACATTTTTTGCAAACTGACATGTGACACGTATTAATGCCAAAATAACATCCAAAACAGGAAAGGCCACCTGCCCTGAATGACAGGTCGCCACTGGCTGAGGAATAGCCTTTCTGTATAGATCCCTGATCCCCCCCAGATCAATCAAGCCTGTTTTAGCCCTTCTGTCTACATTCTCAGATACGTTTAGAAAATAACAGATTCAAAAATAATAAATGGCCGACTTTTAATGAATACAAATAAGTGTGTGACATGGCCATGGAGAAGAGATGTCACAACTACATATTCATGTGATTGCATTAAATCACCTGACTGTTTCGATATGTCTGTTAGTAGATGTTTTATAAGAGATAATTAATAAATGATAACAATTCACATTCAAGAATTACTGTGTTAACTACAACCAACATGTTGGATCTCTGTTTAGGGGTCAGTGGTCTAAAATGAGTCTCTCTGGGGAGAGAGGAGAGGGGGGCCCTGCCTCTAAAATGTGTCTCTCTGGGGAACATGACACCAAAGCTAAGAGGTGAGATGACAATTTTGTTTAAGAATTATTAAGAGTTTAATTCCTAAATGCTATTTACACAATTTTTCACATGTATTTTTTAATCAGAAATGGTTGCTTATGGGTACCTTCAATATTACTGTTCTCAGATGTTTAATTAATAGATTTTAGATTTTTATTGCAAACGCTATATATCCATTGTTTAGCTGAAATTGAATGTTCGTATCCTGTATATTTGACTGTATTATCTGGTTGTCTCACCTAGCTATCTTAAGATGAATGCACTTTACTGTAAATCGCTCTGGGTAAGAGCATCTGCTAAACAGGTGGGGCTCTGCCCTGAATGACAGGTCGCCACTGCTCCAAAGCAATTACATGTTGCACAGGAACCACTGACTCGCTGCATGTTTCTATTATCAAGACACCTGCTGGTACCTCTTAACTGGTTAGGACAGCTCATGAGGTGTCCTAAATATCTGCCAACTAGGTGGGACACTTATGAATAAAGAGGCTTCATGCATAGCTTTAATTTATACCCATAAGAGTAGGACTAAAATGGATTTATTCTCAGCACTTATACGACACATTTTCTACTTTGAGACGCTTTTTGGATATGGGCCCAGATCTCAAAATATTGTAACGAGCCAGTATTAAATGAGTCTGTCTGGGGAGAGAGAGGACCAATTTTTATACTCTGAGATGCTTTTGGATACGTGCCCAGATCTCAAAATCTTGTTTTAAAAACGATTTTCTTTTTGTTTGACATAATAAATAAAATAATATTACTAATGTACCCGACTTTAAAGACTGGGTTTAGTTTATTATGTGGCACTGCTCATGTCCGCGTTCTGGAACTGTCCGCGTCCACGTACGGTTTGGCGCCAAGCATATTGTCCAGTTACGCGCAGAGTGGTCTGAGGTGATCTTGGGGAATAACGACGGAGTTCGTTACAGTGTTGAGACACCGAAGTTTATTGTTCAATTTGCTTTTTTTGCGTAATGGTCAGTGACAGTATGAGTGTAGCCAGATCCTTTTCACTCGCTATCCTTGTTTCATCTTGTGGTTCACCGGATTCTTCATCATCCTCGAGGGACAGACGAACGACCTGCTAGCTAGCCAAGCTAGTCGGTACAGCTAGCTAAGCTAGCTACTCTACCAGCAGCATCCTAGTTATCCTAGCTACCACTACATCATCACCGGCTGCCTGCATTTCTTGTGGACCAATGGAGCTCCCTGGTTGTTTCTTCCACCTGTTAAATACCGTGGAGGGCTTCTCCCTCTCTCTTGATGGATGCTGGCCTACGCTCCCTCAGTCCGGTTCTCCTCTCTTCACTAGATGGACAGTAACTTTACCATTTAACCCCTCTGTGTCCAAGGACTGAACTTTTGAATATTATTTTCGGGGCGCCTCAAGTGACATTTTTTACAACGTATATTTCTGATAAAATTAGTTAATTGCATCCGCCATTGAGCCAAGTTTCATAATATTACCTTCTGTCCCTGGTTATGAAGTAATCGCGAAAAAACAGGCCTTATGTTTGGGCATTTTTCACCCTACCAGCTCCTATTAGTTCTATTGAGCTCCGTGACACTGACTCGCCTTCAGAACGTTCTATTCCCAGCCCATTGTTCTGCGTCACAATGCCAGCTTCACTATTGTTATCAATGAGACCTGCCTGCGTTAACCCTGTAGGTTTACCTCAGGTTACTTATTATTAACAAGGTTACGGCTACTTGGTGAGCGTTAACCCTGTAGGTTTACCTCAGGTAACTTATTATTAACAAGGTTACGGCTACTTGGTGAGCGCGCACACTGTTCACCTGAGTACATGTTGTGGTCACCAATAGTGATGTGAGACACAGTTTAAGAGGTGATGGCTGGCGGATAGCCATCAAACATTAAACATTTTCTGATCATGGTTAATCATATTTGTTTTAAGAAAAAAGTGTACAATCTAAACAAAACGCATGTCCCTGTCCTCTTTTTCAAGATGTGGCCAGAATACATTTTTTAATTAAGAAATAACCATTTTATTTGAGGACTTGTTGTTTCTAAGTGGCTGCTGGGTAATTTGATATGCATCGAACTCTTCCTTCATAGCATCAAATTGAGCGAATGCTTCGCAGGTTCACTGAGTTGCAAACCAAATGGGTATAATGGGGTGATTGTTGTCTAATCTGGTGGTCTAGCTAATGGATTTGTAGATCTGACGCATTTGCTACCTCAGATTATGAGCCTAGCAAGTGTCATGAATGAGTTATGTAGTACCCACATACGGCCACAAGGAGGAGCAAGAGTGCCATAAACCCATACTGTTTTTTGCCAAATAAACCCTAAACCTAACAATCAATCAAATGTATTTATAAAGCTCTTTTTACACCAGCAGATGTCACAAAGTGCTATACAGAAACTCTTACCCTACTTATAACCTATTTTAGCCGTAACCCTAACCCCTAATTCTAGGGTAGGGTAGCCTAGAACACTTTTAGAAACTATTTTAGTAATAATATTATCTTAGTAAATACAATTATAGTATTAAATAGCGTTTTGATTATTTTGTTGTTATTTTCTTATATGTATAATTGCAAAACAGAACACTTGATAAATAAGACACATTTGTTTTATTTTTCAAATGTGGTTTGAATTGGGTGACCTAGTAACCTCTGTGTGAAAGTCCAGCAATTGGCGTGGGGCAGGTTTGAGACTGATCTAATACACTTTATTTCTCAGCTGCCTCACCAATGTCTGTATGTGAATTAATAACTTTTAATTGCTAAATATTTCCAATAGATGGCAGCATAAGACCACAAAGCATCAGTTATAGGCTACAAGCAGCAATATGATTGACACAAAATAGCATGCATGATTTTCTAAAATGGTCACTCATTACTTTAGTTAGCTATATATCTCGTATTAGGCCTGCGATGCTTTTGGAAGAGCAATTAAATAGTGACTATAGTAGGTGTTGAACCCCGGGTAAATAATCACTAGTCAGACGCACTAACCTCAACCCTAGTATACATGCATTATGAAATATCTAATATTGCGATTAAACAACCTCGGAATAGAAAAGACAAGAGTGCGTCTTCCAGCCCGCCAATAAATACATCATGCAACCCTCCCGGTTAGCAAATGTACCTCAACATGCCCCTCGCTTGTGCTAGAATAAAATAACCAATTATAGCATAACAAACAATGAAACTGACATAAACCAAAATAAAATAAAATCAAATTTTATTTGCCACATGCGCCGAATACAACAGGTGTAGACATTACCGTGAAATGCTTACTTACAGCCCAACAATGCATTAATTTTTTATAAAAAAGTAAAATAAAAACAACAACAACAAAAAGGTGTTGAGAAAAAAAGAGCAGAAGTAAAATAAAATAACAGTAGGGAGGCTATATACAGGGGGTGTACCGGTGCAGAGTCAATGTGCGGGGGCACCGGCTAGTTGAGGTAGTTAAGGCAATGTGTACATGTGGGTAGAGTTAAAGTGACTATGCATAAATAATTAACAGAGTAGCAGCAGCGTAAAAATATGGGGTGCGGGTGGGGGGGGGGGGCAGTGCAAATAGTCCGGGTAGCCATGATTAGCTGTTCAAGAGTCTTATGGCTTGGGGGTAGAAGCTGTTGAGAAGCCTTTTGGACCTAGTCTTTGCGCTCCGGTACCGCTTGCCGTGTGGTAGCAGAGAGAACAGTCTATGACTAGGATGGCTGGATTCTTTGACAATTTTGAGGGCCTTCCTGGATGGCAGGAAGCTTGACCCCAGTGATGTACTGGGCCGTACGCACTACCCTCTGTAGTGCCTTGCGGTCGGAGGCCAAGCAGTTGCCATACCAGGCGGTGATGCAACCAGTCAGGATGCTCTCGATGGTGCAGCTGTATAACTTTTAGAGGATCTGAGGACCCATGCCAAATCTTTTCAGTCTCCTGAGGGGGAATAGGCTTTGTCGTGCCCTCTTTACGACTGTCTTGGTGTGTTTGGACCATGATAGTTCGTTGGTGATGTGGACACCAAGGAATTTGAAGCTGTCAACCTGTTCCACTACAGCCCCGTCAATGAGAATGGGGGCGTGCTCAGTCCTCTTTTTTTTCCTGTAGTCCACAATCATCTCCTTTGTCTTGGTCACGTTGAGGGAGAGGTTGTTGTCCTGGCACCACACGGCCAGGTCTCTGACCTCCTCCCTATAGGCTGTCTCATCGTTGTCGGTGATCAGGCCTACCACTGTTGTGTCGTCGGCAAACTTAATGATGGTGTTGGAGTCATGGGTGAACAGGGAGTACAGGAGGGGACTGAGCACGCACCCCTGAGGGGCCCCCGTGTTGAGGATCAGCGTGGCAGATGTGTTGTTACCTACCCTTACCACCTGGGTGGCAGCCCGTCAGGAAGTCCAGGATCCAGTTGCAGAGGGAGGTGTTTAGTCCCAGGATCCTTAGCTTAGTGATGAGCTTTGAGGGCACTATGGTGTTGAACAATGAGCTGTAGTCAATGAATAGCATTCTCACGTAGGTGTTCCTCTTGTCCAGGTGGGAAAGGGCAGTGTGGAGTGCAATAGAGATTGCATCATCTGTGGATCTGTTGGGGCGGTATGCAAATTGGAGTGGGTCTAGGGTTTCTGGGAGAATGGTGTTGATGTGAGCGATGACCAGCCTTTCAAAGTACTTCATGGCTACAGGCGTCAGTGCTACGGGTCGGTAGTCATTTAGGCCGGTTATCTTAGTGTCCTTGGGCACGGGGACTATGGTGGTCTGCTTGAAACATGTTGGTATTACAGACTCAGTCAGGGACATGTTGAAAATGTCAGTGAAGACACTTGCCAGTTGGTCAGCACATGCTCGGAGTTCACGTCCTGGTAATCCGTCTGGCCCTGCAGCATTGTGAATGTTGACCTGCTTAAAAGTCTTACTCACATCGGCTATGGAGAGCGTGATCACATAGTAATCCGGAACAGCTGGTGCTCTCATGCATGCTTCAGTGTTGCTTGCCTCGAAGCGAGCATAGAAGTGGTTTAGCTCGTCTGGTAGGTTTGTGTCACTGGGCAGCTCGCGGCTGTACGATTCAATCTTAGTCCTGTATTGACTCTTTGCCTGTTTGATGGTTCGTCGGGGGCATAGCGGGATTTCGTATAAGGGTCCGGGTTAGAGTCCCGCTCCTTGAAAGAGGAAGCTCTACCCTTTAGGTCAGTGCGGATGTTGCCTGTAATCCATGGCTTCTGGTTGGGGTATGTACGTACGGTCACTGTGGGGACGACATCATCGATGCACTTATTGATGAAGCCAGTGACTGATGTGGTGTACTCCTCAATGCTATCTGAAGAATCCCGGAACATGTTCCAGTCTGTGCTAGCAAAACAGTCCTGTAGCTTAGCATCTGCGTCATCTGACCACTTTTTTATTGACCGAGTCACTGGTGCTTCCTGCTTTAGTTTTTGATTATAAGTAGGAATCAGGAGGATAAAGTTATGGTCAGATTTGCCAAATGGAGGGCGAGGGAGAGCTTTGTTTGCGTCTCTGTGTGTAGAGTAAAGGTGGTCTAGAGTTTTTTTTCCCTCTGTTTGCACATTTAACATGCTGGTAGAAATTAGGTAGAACGGATTTAAGTATCCCTGCATTAAAGTCCCCGTCCACTAGGAGCGCTGCCTCTGGATGAGCGTTTTCCTGTCTGCTTATGGCCTTATACAGCTCATTGAGTGCAATCTTAGTGCCAGCATTGGTTTGTGGTGGTAAATAGACAGCTATGAAAAATATAGATGAAAAGTATCTTGGTAAATAGTGTGGTCTACAGCTTATCATAAGATACTCTACCTCAGGCGAGCAAAACCTTGAGACTTCCTTAGTATTTGATTTTGTGAACCAGCTGTTGTTTACAAATATACACAGACCGCCACCCCTTGTCTTACCGAGTCAGCCGTTCTATCCTGCCGATGTAGCGTATATCCCGTCAGCTGTATGTTGTCCATGTCGTCGTTCAGCCACGACGAAGAAAATACAGTTTTGAATGTCCCGTTGGTAGGATAACCATAATCTTAAGTCATCTAATTTATTTTCAAATGATTGAACATTGGCTAATAGGATTGATGGAAGAGGCAGTTTACTCGCTCGCCGTCGGATCCTTACAAGGCACCCCGCCCTACGTCCACGATGTCTGTGTCTCTTTCTCCTGCGAATGACAGGGTTATGGGCCTTGTCAGGTGTCATGTAGGATATCCTTCGTGTCCGACTCGTTGAAGAAAAAATATTAGTCCAATACGAGGTGAGTAATCGCTGTCCTTATATCCAGAAGCTCTTTTTGGTTATAAGAGACGATGCCAAAAACATTATGTACAGAATAAATTTCAAATAACACGAAAAAACACACATAATAGTACAATTGGTTAGAGGGCTGTAAAACGGCAGCCATCTTCTCCGGCGCCATCCATACATTTAGTTAATTAACCATATATACAGTGGGGAGAACAAGTATTTGATACACTGCCGATTTTGCAGGTTTTCCGACTTACAAAGCATGTAGAGGTCTGTAATGTTTATCATAGGTACACTTCAACTGTGAGAGACAGAATCTAAAACCTAAATCCAGAAAATCACATTTTATGATTTTTAAGTAATTAATTTGCATTTTATTGCATGACATAAGTATTTGATCACCTACCAACCAGTAAGAATTACGTCTCTCACAGACCTGTTAGTTTTTCTTTAAAAAGCCCTACTGTTCTCCACTCATTACCTGTATTAACTGCACCTGTTTGAACTCGTTACCTGTATAAAAGACACCTATCCACACACTCAATCAAACAAACTCCAACCTCCCCACAATGGCCAAGACCAGAAAGCTGTGTAAGGACATCACTGATAAAATTGTAGAACTGCACAAGGCTGGGATGGGCTACAGGACAATAGGCAAGCAGCTTGGTGAGAAGGCAACAACTGTTGGTGCAATTATTAGAAAATGGAAGAAGTTGGGGGGCGGAGCTAGCATGTTGGAGTGAACGGCAACTTTTTTGCGAAATAATCTAACCTAACTTACTTTATTGCACTTGTTACAACAAACTTTGCTTTCTAATACAATATTGTAACTTTCTATGTGAAAATGCCTAGTAATAAGCGACCAAAGGACAATAAATCCACATCAGAGGCCTACTCCCCACCAAACAATGAGACAAACATGGCGGAAGGCACAGGTAACAACGTGACACTTACAGAACTTACCCGGGCTTTGGGAGAACTACGTGTTGCTATAGCGGAGGATCTTAAGGCTACTATTGCTGAACTGGACACTAAAATCGAGAGCACCATTCGAACGGTCGCTTCACAGGGCCAGAGTATTGTGGACCTTGAGAAAGCTTCTGAATTCAACGCTGGTAGGATCGACGAGTTAGAGAAGCTATGCACGTCATTGCAGGATAATGTGCAGACGCTTTCTGTGAAAGTGGTCGACCTGGAGGGCAGATCCAGGCGTCATGGAACCTTCGCGTGGTGGGTCTGGCAGAAGGGGTGGGGCGGGCTCTCGCCCCACCGACTTCTTCGCCAAGCTACTGAAGGATGCAATGGGACCGGATGTTTTGGCGTCGGATCCCCTACTGGACCGTGCACATCGCGCCCCTTGTCCCAGTGCCTGGACCGGGCCAGCGTCCTCGCCCAGTAATCATCTGTTGTCACAGTTTCAAGACCAAGGATCTTATCCTGCGTGAGGCTCGAATGAGGGGCAACCTGTTACATAAAGGGCACCCCTTTCGTGTCAATGAGGACTATGCGCCCGATGTGGCAAAGCACCGCGCTGGCTACAGAGATGTCATGACCAAACTCTACAAACTCCATCTTCGCCCAGCCTTGCTCTTCCCTGCAAGACTAAGAATTACCCCGCCTTCCGTGGAGAAGATTTGGCTCTCCTCGGTTTTGGACGCAGAGAAGTTTATCCGGGAATATACACCAATCCCCCGTACAGGTTAGAGTGCCTTGTCATTGTGTGTTAAGGTCTGCTCATGGACTCGAATCCATACCATACCATAACGGGTGAAACCGTATTAAACGGTCTCAGCAAGGGCTACCAAACATGTAATACGATGATGAGCTGACCAATGGAGGGCGGTCAGAGCTCTCACTTAACGTTAATTTCACTTTCATTCCGACTGGGTTTAGAGCGATGCCTGTTTGGGAGGCCTTCCAGGTCGGATCATTGACACTTCGGATGGATATACTTATATTCCCCCATTTTTGTTTTGTTTCGTTATTTATTTTTCAATTCTTACATTATTCCTGTGCGTACATATAATAATTATTATTTGTACTTTATTATTATTTTCTCTTAGCATTTTAGTATTATGTATGTGTATATTTTAAATGAATATAGATTATTATTCTGGGGTATGCATGTTTGTGTATGTAGTTGTGTGTGTATGGATGTAGGTGTGGATGCGTGTGTATGTATCTCTATATATTTAAGAATATTTATTTTATATGTATATATTTTTTGGGGTTTTGTGTGTGTGTATGTATGTGTGTGTGTATACGTGTGTATATGTGTGTGTGTGTGTGCGTATATATATACGTATGTGTGTGTGTATGTATGTAGGTATGCACATGTATGTATGTGTGTGTGTGTGTGTGGATGTGTATATGTGTATGTGTGCACATATGTATATATAAATTACTTTTTTTTTTTTATTATTTGAAAATAAAAAAATGTTTCTTTATTATTTAACATTTTTTTCCATTTTTGTATTTCCATTTTTGTAT
The DNA here is from genome assembly GCF_020615455.1 of Coregonus clupeaformis. Lineage (NCBI taxonomy): Eukaryota > Metazoa > Chordata > Actinopteri > Salmoniformes > Salmonidae > Coregonus > Coregonus clupeaformis. The sequence continues at coordinate 127,967 of NW_025534563.1, read as the reverse complement.
TTTTTATTGGGGGGTACGTTCAATTTATCAAAATCCTTGTTCCCATCTCCTAATCCACAATATGTAACTGTACTGCTGTCTATGTCGGTTACTGATGGTTTATGTTTAGACCGGCATTGCTTAGCAATAGAATCTTGTGATGATACATCTTGCTTATTGCAGGGATTGACCCAAGATGAACCTTAAGTGCACAATATGTTTAAGTTGCAAATTATTCTGTTTAGGTTTATTAGATGCTAATTGAACACTTTAAGTGCGGAAGCCTCCTCAGTTCATATGTTAGTAGAAGTTCTAGGATAGTGAGAGGTGAACGTATAGTCGGGATTTTATTTGTGTTTTACCTCTTGTTCGAGGTCGCGCCGTGCTTTTTTGGCATCGGCCAGACAATGTGTTTGTTATTTTTATTTTCATGTTTTTTTCTGTCCTATGTGTATGCCTGTTAAATGTGGGTTGATGGGGGGTAAAGGTTGGGGAAAGTAGGGAACAGGGTGGAGATTAAAGGTGCTTGCGGGGGAGGGGTGGGTTGGATACTGCTCGGGTGTAGGTGATACATATGCTGATTGTGATGGTTTGGTGCGCTTTCTTACCTTTTTTAGTGAGTTACATGTTATGCAGGCCACCATAGGAACTACAAATGAGAGGAGGGCGGGACTTACATTCACTTCCTGGAATGTCAAGGGTTTAAACGAACCAATTAAGAGAGAGCAGGGTCTAGCCCACTTGAAAGCACTTTAGTCTGATATTATATTTTTGCAAGAAACCCATCTGAAAAACAAATCTCATAACAGACTTAAATGTAAGTGGGTGGGCAAGTGTATCACTCTAACTTCTCTGCCAAAACGAGGCACAGCGATTCTGGTACGGAAAGGAATTCCCTTTCTACATAAAACCACTATTGTGGATAAAGAGGGTTGTTATGTGATCGTAATAGGAGAGATCCATTCTACTTCTGTAACTCTACTAAATATCTATGGGCCAAACATTGATAACCCCTCTTTTTTCAAAAGAGTCCTTGCCCTGATTCCAGATATCTCCCATACTAATCTGGTCATTGGAGGGGACCTTAACTGTGTACTAGACCAATATTTGGATAGATCCTCTACCCGGCGAACCCCTACCTCCTATTCAAGCAAATTCTTGAATACCTACATAAAAAATTCGAACTTATTTGATATATGGAGGATCTCTAATCCTATGGGTAGGGAATACTCCTTTTACTCTCATGTTCACAATGTATATACTCGAATTGACAACTTTTTGGTTGATACTAAACTACTCCCCTATACCTGTAATGTGAGATATCATGATATTATAATCTCTGACCACAGTCCACTTACCTTCTCCCTGAGATTGGGTGACATCATACCAAACGAGAGGGTCTGGAGGTTGAACCCTCAGCTCCTCACAGAACCAACATTCTGTGAACATCTTAAAGACCAAATTACATTTTTCTTTGATACCAACGACAACACAGAGACTTCCCCCAGCATTATTGTGGGAAACGCTGAAGGCTTATTTGAGAGGCTGTATCATCTCCTTTCAGACTGCCAGGAGTAGGCAAAACAGGAAAAATTGGTAGAACTGGAGGGACAAATTCACTTACTGGACAGGGAGAATGCTAGACATCCATCTATGGAGAAACATAAACAAATTATGTCTTTAAAATTTAAATACAATCAGATCCTCTCGGCTAAAATTGCTAAATCTTTTCTCTATGCCAAGCAAAAATATTTTGAGTTTGGTTACAAACCACACAAATTACTCGCCAGACAACTTCGAAAAAATGTGAGTGACCGAATGATTCACAAAGTTAAATCTACATCTGGGGAATTACTCTCCTCCCACAAAGACATCAATGACAGATTCCGTCAGTTTTATGAGACTCTATATACATCTAAAGCGGATCCTAACCACTTAATTATGCAAAACTTTTTGGAGGACTGTAATCTTCCTGCCCTAAACCAGGAAGACTCTAACTTCCTGCATAAGGAAATATCTCTTGAAGAAATTAGAGAAACAATTAAATCTCTAAAGAGTGGCAAGACCCCGGGCCCAGATGGATACCCTGGTGAATTCTATAAAACATTCAGCAACATGCTCTCGCCCTACCTGCACAAAATGTTGGTTCGGGCCAATGAGGATCGAGGTCTCCCATCGGCTTTGGATGAGGCGTTTATTACAGGTATACATAAGAAGGGTAAAGATCCGGAAGAGGTAGGGTCATACAGACCAATATCCCTCCTTAATACAGACCAAAAGATTTTAGCAAATACTCTGGCTAACAGGCTTAGCACTTTAATTGGCAAATTGGTCCATTCGGACCAGACCGGCTTTATCCCTAACAGAAACTCATTCTTCAATCTCAGGTGCCTCTTCAACATTATGTATTCTCAGAGGTTACCTAATGTGGACCTTGCCGTTATATCTCTTGGCGCGAAAAGGCCTTTGACCAAGTTGAGTGGCCCTATCTATTCAAGGTCCTACAGAAATGTAATATTGGAGATGGGTTCATAAATTGGATCCAGCTTTTATATAGGAACCCCTGTGCGAGAATACTCACTAACCAATCACTGTCGCCCCGATTTGACCTTCACAAAGGGACAAGGCAGGGTTGTGCGCTGTCGCCTATGCTCTTCGCCCTAATTATTGAACCTCTCGCTCAAGCGATCAGATCTCATTCAGCAATACACGGCTATAATACTAAAGATACTCTAAATAAGATTTCCCTATATGCAGATGATATTCTCCTCTATGTAACAGAACCCCAAGCTAGTATTCCAGCTATTCATGAGGTGATTAATTTGTTTGGTACCTTCTCGGGATACAGAATAAAATGGTCTTCCTCCTACAACTGCTCTACCTATACCAGTATTCATACCTAAAGCCTTTCATAAACAACTGGACTCTATTATCAATCCTTTCATCTGGGATTATAAAACACACAGGATAGGTAAAAAACACCAGTGTAAATCCAAGATGGAAGGAGGATTGTCTCTCCCAAATGTTATATTTTACTATTGGGCCGCAACCTCCGCGCTGTTCCGTTTTTTTGCTGGATGACGACTTCCCGCCATCCAGCTGGCTTAGCATGGAGCGGGAGGAGTGTCACCCCTTCTCTATTGGTGCTGTGATTTTGTCACCTGTCAATCTGGAGATGTCACTTTACCGTAACAATCCTATTATACGTAGCACAGTCCGAATCTGGAAGCAAATTAAAGTCCACTTTGAGCTTAGACCAATATCATTCATGCTCCCTGTTGCCAGGAATCCCTCCTTTGCCCCCCTCTAACCTTGATAACACCTTTGAGCGATGGGGAGAGTTGGGGATAAGTACCATAGGGGATATATATATAGGAGGGACCTTTGCTTCCTTTGAAGCGCTGAGGGAAACTTATAACCTTCCCAGAAGTAACTTTTTCAGATACCTACAAATTAGAGACTATGTTAGAAAACACCTCCCAACATTTGAGAATGCTAAACCTTCCATGTTTGACGGATGCATAAAAATATGCCCCACCTCAGACAAGCTGATATCTCGTCTATATGACGCTTTTCAATCTGTTAGCGCACCCTCTACTGATGCCATTAAGGCAAAATGGGAGGAAGAACTAGGGACTGATATTTCGGTGGCAGACTGGGAGGATAGCTTGGAGTATATCCACACCTGCTCCATTAACTCCAGACATCGTCTCATACAATTGAAGGTATTACACAGATTACACTATTCCAAAACAAAACTGCATAGGATATTTCCTGATACATCCCCTATGTGTGATAAATGTCAGGCTGAGCAGGGTACACTACTCCACTGCTTTGCCCTATGCTCTAGTCTGTATGGTAATTGGTGTGGAATTTTTGGGGTCCTCTCTGAAGTTCTGGAGACTTCAATAGACCCAGACCCGCTTCTGATAATCCTGGGAGTGTCCGATTCCCTAAACGGATTAACTAACTCCCAAAAACAACTCATCTCTTACAGTCTCATTTCGGCAAAAAAATTAATCTTGTTGTTTTGGAAAGGAGGAAGCGCCCTCTACCAAATTATGGCTCAGCGAATTGGCAAAAACTGTACACGAAAGAATTAGATATATTCTGAACAATAAATTATCAAATCTGGCAGCCTTTCCTCTCTTACCTGGACCAGTCGGCGCTGTGAATTTGTACTTTTAACGCGCTCTCAATTGTCATATTGTAATCTACCTTTGGGCAGCGTGGCTGCCCGACACTCGAGCAGTCGGGGGGAATAGGGTGGAATAAGGGGGGATAAAGGGGGTATAAGTGGGGGGTTACATTTAACCTTTTTCTTTCTACCTGTCCCTGTTCTGTATGTCGTGTTTTGTAATATTTGTTTTGTGTCCAGAACTCTGGGTCTTGTTGTTCATGTCTGTTCTCTTATGTTTAGATAAGAACTGTACACATGTCTTTCATACCTATACACCATTCTTGTGTGTGTTCAATAAAAAATATTTGAACAGAGAAAATGGAAGAAGTTCAAGATGACGGTCAATCACCCTCGGTCTGGGGCTCCATGCAAGATCTCACCTCGTGGGGCATCAATGATCATGAGGAAGGTGAGGGATCAGCCCAGAACTACACGGCAGGACCTGGTCAAGAGAGCTGAGACCACAGTCTCAAAGAAAACCATTAGTAACACACTACGCCGTCATGGATTAAAATCCTGCAGCGCCACGCAAGGTCCCCCAAGCTCAAGCCAGCGCATGTCCAGGCCCGTCTGAGGTTTGCCAATGACCATCTGGATGATCCAGAGGAGGAATGGAGAAGGTCATGTGGTCTGATGAGACAAAAAATTTAGCGTTTTGGTCTAAACTCCACTCGCCGTGTTTGGAGGAAGAAGAAGGATGAGTACAACCCCAAAGAACACCATCCCAACCGTGAAGCATGGAGGTGGAAACATCATTCTTTGGGGATGCTTTTCTGCAAGGGGACAGGCGACTGCACCGTATTGAGGGGGAGGATGGATGGGGCCATGTTCCAAGATCTTGGCCAACAACCTCCTTCCCTCAGTAAGAGCATTGAAGATGGGTCGTGGCTGGGTCTTCCAGCATGACAACGACCCAAAACACACAGCCAGGGCAACTGAAGAGTGGCTCCGTAAGAAGCATCTCAAGGTCCTGGAGTGACCTAGCCAGTCTCAGACCTGAACCCAATAGAAAATTTTTGGAGGGAGCTGAAAGTCCGTATTGCCCAGCGACAGCCCCGAAAACTGAAGGATCTGGAGAAGGTCTGTATGGAGGAGTGGGCCAAAATCCCTGCTGAAGTGTGTGCAAACCTGGTCAAGACCTACAGGAAACGTATGATCGCTGTAATTGCAAACAAAGGATTCTGTACCAAATATTAAGTTCTGCTTTTCTGATGTATCAAATACTTATGTCATGCAATAAAATGCAAATTAATTACTTAAAAATCATACAATGTGATTTTCTGGATTTTTGTTTTAGATTCCGTCTCTCACAGTTGAAGTGTACCTATGATAAAAATGACAGACCTCTACATGCTTTGTAAGTAGGAAAACCAAATATCCAAGTATCAAATACTTGTTCTCCCCACTGTGTATATATATATATATGCCAAAGTAACACCACTGTAGACAAAGAAGAGCTCTCCAGTAGATGAACCAAAACAATCAAAGGCTATTTTCTCAAAAGTGAAGTTACAAGTTTATCATCTTTCAAAGCAGAATTACTTTCCCATTGTTCCTCAACTGTAGTGTATGATATACCTTTTTCTATATATATATAGCATTTTGCACAAAAACATGATTATTTGTCTCTCTGAAAAGAAACCATCAAGTGATAGATTTTAAACAAATACATGTCTTTCATTGAACAACCCCCTGCCATGATTAGATAGTGAAAAAACACACCAATCTCTTTTATAATTACTTTAAACTATAAAAGCTAATTTACAAACATTTCTGAAAATGTATATATAGTGTTTTGGAATGAAACTCTTCTCACGTTTCCCCATCTGAGCTCAGAGTAGATGAGAGACGTAATGTTAGTCTCTGTTGTGTTGAAGTCCAATCAAGCAGGAGAGACCAGCCTCCCCTGTACCCAGCTGTGTGTCCATGAAGAGTGACAAGTCTATGGAACCTCCTATATACTTCAGAGAGGGAGACTTTTCTACTGAACAAAAGTAAGAAGAACTCATGGGTCATGGTCAGTGAGTTAAACAACACTGTATCTAGTCATTTCTCCTCTCCCATTTTCCCATTTATTTTTGTTGTTTTCAAAATCCATAGGCTAATCCTTTTTTCCATTTTCATAGTCCTGAAACAATATTTAACAAACACAACATTCCCTCCCTGTGTGTGTGTGTGTGTGTGTGTGTGTGTGTGTGTGTGTGTGTGTGTGTGTGTGTGTGCACTCCCTGGATGAGGAGATGTAATCTCATGTTTTGTCCCCAGAAACCAACAGGAGAGATCAGAGTCAGAGATTCTCAGTGGTCAGTCTTCCCAGAGTCATCAAACAGACCTGGCCTCCATATTCAGTGTATGTGGTCCTGTTATGTACATTTGTTTTTGTTTACCTCAAGTAAAGTTGATCTGTCAATCATTCATTAATGTGTTAATGAGAAAGCATTTAGTCTCTTGCTTAACTTATTTACTTGATTTATTTCAGTTGCTTGAAGAGAATATTATGACATTTGTGAAGAACGAGCTGAAGATGTTCAAGAGGATTCTTAGTCCAGAACTCCCAGAAGGCGTTTGAGAGTCAGAAGCAGGATAATGAAGTGGTGGATGCTGAAGATGAGAGCAGGAGAGCAGTGCCAGAGAGGGGGCTCTGAAAGATCACACTGCACGTCCTGAGGAAAAATAACCAGAAGGGCTTGCTACACACTGGAGATTAAGGCTGTCTGCCTCATGTTATTGTTTTATCAACATTTAAAAGCTGCTAGCTAAATACACTAAATATCTGTGTACCTCAATGATTTTACCCTTAACATAACAACTAGTCCTCATCAATAGCAGCAGGGATGTGTTGTGTTGATTAATTAGGGGATATACAATATAATTAATCTCCACCAGTCTGTAATGCATTATGAATTTACACATTTATACAGTCAGTTAAAATAAATTATTATAATAAAAAAATGTTATAACAGTCCTAAATACTGTACATTAAAAAAGCGTAATATTAATATCCTCTGTGTTATTTCTTCATTCAGATAATCTTGCTGTGATTTGCCAACGTCAACTCAAATCTAATCTAAAAGATGTTTCAATGTGTATTTGAGGGGATCGCTAAACAAAAACCCCACTTCTCAATAAGATCTACACAGAGCTCTACATCACAAGGGTGGAAAGGGAGGTCAATACTAACATAGCTGAGACAGGTTGAGACAACAACCAGGAAACAAGCAACACCAGACTCAATCAAATGTATCGACATCTTCAAACCCTTAACTGACAAACAAACTTATCAAACTGTGCTGACAAAGGGAGTGCTGGCATTGAACAGTCTCTGTGCAGAGGTTCATTCTGGACTGGGCTGAAGGAAAAAGCAAATCGGATGTCCAATTTTATTTCCATTCCCTTTTGGGGAGCTAATTTGATGAAAGAGGGAAAAAACACACTTTGATTAACTTCTCAATCACTTCTCAAAAAACCAAAAATCAAAATCTCCAACTCCCACAATACAAAGTTCTGTTCATCTTTGATGGTCTGGATGAGTGCCACTGCCCCTAACTTCCAGAAACAGATCTGTTGTGGCGTCACAGAGTCAACCTCGTGGATGTTCTGCTGACAAATCTCATCAAGGAAATCTCTTCCCTCTCTCTCCTCTGATAACTACTCCACCTGCAGCAGCCAATCAGATCCCTTCGGGGTGTGTTGACCAGGTGACAGAGGTCGGGGTTCAATGACCCACAGAAGGAGGAGTATTTCAGGAAGAGATTCAGTGAGGACCTGGCCAGCAGAATCATCTCACACATAAAGACATCAAGAGCCTCCCATCATGTGCCACATTCCAGTCTTCTGTTGGATTTCTGCAATGGTCCTTAACACATGCTGAAACATAAGAGAAGATGCCCAAACTCTGACTAATTACTCACACCTTGTGGAGTTTCTACCAAACAGAAGAATAAAAGTATCTTGGGGAAAAAAACAGTCCACACTGAATAAAGAGAGCATTCCGTCACTGGGAAAACTGGCTTTTCAACAGCTTGTGAAGACAATCTGATTTTCTATGAAGAAGACCTGAAAGGGCTGTCATTGATTCAATAGCCTCAGTGTACTCAGGATTGTGCACACAGATCTTTAAAAAGGAATGTGGGCTGTACCAGGACAAGGTGTACTGCTTCGTGCATCTGAGCATTCAGGAGTTTCTGGCTGCTGTATATGTGTTCATCTCATTCATCAACAACAATGAGAATCTAATGGATGAACCTCAATCAACGTCCAGCAACTTTTCTGTGAGGATCAGACACAAGCGTAAAGTTACCTTCTACAAGAGTGCTGTGGATAAAGCCTTAAAAAGTGAGACAGGAAACCTGGACCTGTTCCTCCGCTTCCTTCTGGGCCTCTCACTGGAGTCCAATCAGAAGCACTTACGAGGTCTAATGACAAAGACAAGTTGCAGCTCACAGAGCCATGAAGAAACAGTCAAGTACATCAAGGAGAAGATCAGGGAGAATCCCTCTCCAGAGAGGTGTATCAATCTGTTCCACTGTCTGAATGAACTGAATGACCATTCTCTAGTGGAGGAGATCCAAAGATACCTGAGATCAGGAAGTCTCTCAGAAGCCAAACTGTCACCTGCACAGTGGTCAGCTCTGGTCTTTGTGTTGCTGACTTCGAAAAGGAGCTGGATGTGTTTGACCTGAAGAAATACTCCAGATCAGAGGAAGGTCTTCTGAGGCTGCTGCCAGTGGTCAAGGCCTCCAGAGCTGCTCTGTGAGTACATAAAATGACATTTAAGTACTAATCATCAGGAAGAAATATTAAGTTTAGAGAAAATTGTATTTATTTATTTTTATTTATTTATGTATTTTTATTTCTTTTTTGGGGGGGGTAGAGGATTACTTTATCCTATCCCAGGTATTCCTTAAAGAGGTGGGGTTTCAAATGTCTCCGGAAGGTGGTGAGTGACTTCTCGCTGTCCTGGCGTCGTGAGGGAGCTTGTTCCACCATTGGGGTGCCAGAGCGGCGAACAGTTTTGACTGGGCTGAGCGGGAACTATGCTTCCGCAGAGGAAGGGATGCCAGCAGGCCAGAGGTGGATGAAACGCAATGCCCTCGTTTGGGTGTAGGGACTGATCAGAGCCTGAAGGGTACAGAGGTGCCGTTCCCCTCACAGCTCCATAGACAAGCACCATGGTCTTGTAACAGATGCGAGCTTCAACTGGAAGCCAGTGGAGTGTGCGGAGGATCGGGTCACCTCCTTGATGTTAGCGGAGAACGACAGGGTGTTGTCCAGGGTCACGCCAAGGCTCTTCGCACTCTGGGAGGAGGACACAACGGAGTTGTCAACCATGATGGCGATGATCATGGAACGGGCAGTCCTTCCCCGGGAGGAAGAGCAGCTCCGTCTTGCCAAGGTTCAGCTTGAGGTGGTGATCCGTCATCCATGCTGATATGTCTTCCAGACATGCAGAGATGCGATTCGCAACCTGGTTATCAGAAGGGGGAAAGAGAAGATTAGTTGTGTATCGTCAGCGTAGCAATGATAGGAGGAGGCCATGTGAGGATATGACAGAGCCAAGTGACTTGGTGTATAGCGAGAATAGGAGAGGGCCTAGAACTCGAGCCTGGGGACACCAGTGGTGAGAGCACGTGGTGCGGAGACAGCTTCTCGCCACGCCACTTGGTAGGAGCGACCGGTCAGGTAGGACGCAATCCAAAGTGAGCCGCGCGGAGATGCCCAGCTCGGAGAGGGGTGGAGAGGAGGATCTGATGGTTCACAGTATCAAAGGCAGCAGACAGGTCTAGAAGGACAAGAGCAGAGGAGAGAGAGTTAGATTTAGCAGTGCGGAGAGCCTCCGTGACACAGAGAAGAACAGTCTCAGTTGAATGACCAGTCTTGAAACCTGACTGGTTTGGATCAAGAAGGTCATTCTGAGAGAGATAGCAAGAGAGATGGCTAAAGACGGCACGCTCAATAGTTTTGGAAAGAAAAGAAAGAAGGGATACTGGTCTGTAGTTGTTGACATCAGTGGGATCGAGTGTTGGTTTTTTGAGAAGGGGTGCAACTCTCGCTCTCTTGAAGCCTGCAGTCACAAGTCACAATATTTTATCTGGAGAGAGAGGGGAGAAAGAAGTCAAAGCATAGGGTAGGGCAGTGTGAGCAGGACCAGCAGTGTCATTTGACTTAACAAACGAGGATCGGATGTCGTCAACCTTCTTTTCAAAGTGGTTGACGAACTCATCCACAGAGAGGGGGGGGGGGGATTCAGCAGGGGAGGAGAATGTGGCAAAGAGCTTCCCTAGGGTTAGAGGCAGATGCTTGGAATTTAGAGTGGTAGAAAGTGGCCTCAGCAGCAGAAACAGATGAAGAAAATGTAGAGAGGAGGGAGTGAAAAGATGCCAGGTCGGCAGGGAGTTTGTTTTCTTCCATTTCCGCTCAGCTGCCCGGAGCTCTGTTCTGTGACCTCGCAATGAGTCATCAAGCCACGGAGCTGGAGGGGAGGACTGAGCCGGCCGGGAGGATAGGGGACATAGAGAGTCATAGGATGCAGAACGGGAGGAGAGGAGGGTTGAGGGGCAGAATCAGGAGATTGGAGGAGAAGTTGAGCAGAGGGAAGAGATGATAGGATGGAAGAGGAGAGAGTAGCGGGAGAGAGAGAGCGAAGGTTGCGGGCGGCGCATTACCATCTCTGTAGGGGCAGAGTGAGTAGTGTTGGAGGAGAGCGAGAGAAAAAGGATACAAAGTAGTGGTCGGAGACATGGAGGGAGTTGCAGTGAGATTAGTAGAAGAACAGCATCTAGTAAAGATGAGGTCAAGCGTATTGCCTGCCTTGTGAGTAGGGGGGGACGGTGAGAGGGTGAGGTCAAAAGAGGAGAGGAGTGGAAAGAAGGAGGCAGGAGAAATGAGTCAAATGTAGACGTAGGGAGGTTGAAATCCCCCCAGAACTGTGAGGGGTGAGCCATCCTCAGGAAAGGACTTTCTCAAGCTCATTGATGAACTCTCCAAGGGAACATGGAGGGCGATAGATGACAAGGATATTAAGCTTAAATGGGCTAGCTGACTGTGACAGCATGGAATTCAAATGAGGAGATAGACAGATGGGTTAGGGAAAAATTGAGAATGTCCACTTGGGAGAGATGAGATTCCTGTGCCACCACCACGCTGACCAGATGCTCTCGGGTATGAGAGAACACATGGTCAGACGAGGAGAGAGCAGTAGGAGTAGCAGTGTTTTCAGTGGTAATCCATGTTTCCGTCAGCACCAAGAAGTCGAGGGACTGGAGGGTAGCATAGGCTGGGATGAACTCTGCCTTGTTGGCAGCAGAGCGGCAGTTCCAGAGGCTGCCTGAGACCTGGAACTTCAGGTGGGTGGTGCGTGCAGGGACCACCAGGTTAGAGAGGCAGCAGCCACGCGGTGTGAGGCGTTTGTGTGTGTGTGGAGAGGAGAGAACAGGGATAGGCAGAGCATCGTTGACAGGCTGCAGCAAATGGCTACAATAATGCAGAGGAGATCGGAATGAAATGAACTAAACATCTGGGAAAGGAGAGAGTGGGGCCTCCCTCACCAAAACTCCCAAATATAACTCTCCCAACTTCCACCTCAGAAACTATAATTGTTTCACTGAAACACCCGAATATAACTCTCCCAACTTCCACTTTAGAAATTATAATTGTTGTAAACTACAGCGGTTCAATGTCTCTAGGAATAGACTCTAACTTACTTTATTCAGCTAACTAACTTGGTACAGTATTCTTCCATGAAAACCGCCCTGGGCACCGTATCCTATGACGCCATAGCTAACTAGCATGCTAGCATCCAATAACACACGGTTTAGCACCAATACTTGGTTACAACAAACTACCAATAGTGTGTTAACACCTAAACAGATAATTCGTGTCCGTGTCTAGTTCCTTTCATAACGCAGCAATTATTAAACGTTGGCTAGCTAGCACAAAGTCAGTCATGCTAGCTACACAAGTGGACTACACATCTCGAATGTTCGAAAGGGAAGATTTATGTTGCAAAATTCTCATTGACTAAAATTATATTGTATTTAGCTGCTACAGTACTGCTAGCTGGTAGTGTTGGCTAGCTAGCAATGGCTGTGGTGTTGACTTTGTTTGAAAAAGCAGCGTCGCTGCGAACGAATGTAGCTGGCTAAAAGGATATTGTATTTAGTTGCTACAGTACTGCTAGCTGGTAGCGTTGGCTAGCTAGCATTGGCTGCGGTGTTGACTTTGTTTGAAAAAGCGGCGTCGCTGCGAACGAATGTAGCTGGCTAAAGGATATTGTATTTAGTTGCTACAGTACTGCTAGCTGGTAGTGTTGGCTAGCTAGCAATGGCTGCGGTGTTGACTTTGTTTGAAAAGCGTCGCTCGCGAACGAATGTAGCTGGCTAGCTAACCTCGATAGTTTCTCTATACTACACCTTTATCTTTGATACAAATACAACTATATAGCTAGCTAACATTACACTAATCAAATCGTTCCATTGTAATGTAATGTGTCATATTACCTGCGGAGCAAAGTACAGCATGACTACTCACTCCTTCATGCGCCTGACTCCTTCTACACTACTGGTGTTAAATTAACAGTGTGTTTGTGAAATCATGATGATCTCTCTGTCAGGCTGTCAGGCTGTGGAGTCACAGAGGAAGGCTGTGCTTCTCTGGTCTCAGCTCTGAAGTCAAACCCCTCACACCTGAGAGTGCTGGACCTGAGTAACAATGACCTGAAGGATTCAGGAGTGAAGCTGCTCTCTGCTGGACTGGGGAATCCCCACTGTAAACTGGAGACTCTGAGGTCAGTATTCCTGTAGTTGGTCAACAAGTGATAACTGTTCACCAGATCCACATGTGTTTACCAGGCACACATAGTCCACACCATATGTGTTTGGACAGTGAAGTTTACAGTTTTACATTTGGTGCTATGCTCCAGCAATTTGGATTTGAGATATAATGTTTCATATTAGGCAACAGTACAGAATGTCACCTTTTATTTGATGTTAATGGTGAGAGGTTAGCATGTTTTGTTGTAGCCTCTGTAACTTTCTCATTCATTATTATTCATGATTCATTCATGATTTTTCTTAATCATGTCATCATCAGGATTAATTTAGTAGTGTTTAGAAACATGTTATCTACTCACTTAGACAGAAAATTACTCAACACCAACGAATAGCAGTGTGGTTTTAAAATGATTATATTTTTCTCTCTACAAGCAATACTTTGATAATTTGTTATTTCTAATAATAATAAATCCATTTATGAATAGATATGGCAGGTTTCAGGACACTGATATATCTGAAAATGTTTAAATAATATACTGCCACATTTTTCACCACCAAAGAATAGCAGTGTGGTTTTGATATGATTTGACTCTTTGCAGGCTGTCAGGCTGTGGAGTCACAGAGGAAGGCTGTGCTTCTCTGGTCTCAGCTCTGAAGTCAAACTCCTCACACCTGAGAGTGCTGGACCTGAGTAACAATGACCTGAAGGATTCAGGAGTGAAGCTGCTCTCTGCTGTCCTGGGGAATCCCCACTGTAAACTGGAGACTCTGAGGTCAGTATTCCTGTATCACTCAATGAACACACACACACTGGACACACACTGGACACACACACACACACACACAGGACACCCACACTATACACACACACTGGACACACACACACACTAGACACACACACAAACACACACACTGGACACACACTCATTGGACAACACACATACACACTGGACACACACACAAACACACACTGGACACACACACATACACACACACACTGGAGACACACACACAGGACACACAACCTGGACACACACACATACACACACTGGACACACACACACACACACTGGACACACACTCATTGCACACACACTGGACACACACACACTGGACACACACACACACACAATGATTAATTTAGTAGTGTTTAGAAACATGTTATCTACTGTTAATAATTATACATTCATTCATTTATATACAGTACCAGTCAAAAGTTTGGACACACATACTCATTCAAGGGTTTTTCTTTACTTTTACAAATTTTTACATTGTAGAATAATAGTGAAGACATCAAAACTATGAAATAACACATATGGAATCATGTAGTAACCAAAGAATTGTTAAACAAATTAAAATATGTTTTATATATGAGATTCTTCAAATAGTCACCATTTGCCTTGATGACAGCTTTGCACACTCTTGGCATTCTCTCAACCAGCTTCACCTGGAATGCTTTTCCAACAGTCTTGAAGGAGTTTCCACAAATGCTGAGCACTTGTTGGCTGCTTTTCTTTCACTCTGCGTTCCAACTCATCCCAAACCATCTCAATTGGGTTGAGGTCGGGTGATTGTGGAGGCCAGGTCATTTGATGCAGCACTCCATCACTCTCCTTCTTGTTCAAATAGCCCTACACAGCCAGTAGAGTAAACAGTTGAAGACGGAAGTTAACATACACTTAGGTTGGAGTCATTAAAACTTGTTTTTCAACCACTCCACAAATTTCTTGTTAACAAACTCTAGTGTTGGCAAGTCGGTTAGGACATCTACTTTGTGCATGACACAAGTACTTTTTCCAACAATTGTTTACAGACAGATTATTTCACTAAAATTCACTTCATCACAATTCCAGTGGGTCAGAAGTTTACATACACTAAGTAGACTGTGCCTTTAAACAGCTTGGAAAATTCCAGAAAATGATGTCATGGCTTTAGAAGCTTCTTATAGGCTAATTGACATCATTTGAGTCAATTGGAGGTGTACCTGTGGATGTATTTCAAGGCCTACCTTCAACCTCAGTGCCTCTTTGCTTGACATCATGGGAAAATCAAAAGAAATCAGCAAAGACCTCAGAAATAGAATTGTAGACCTCCACAAGTCTGGTTCATCCTTGGGAGCAATTTCCAAACGCCTGAAGGTACCACGTTCATCTGTACAAACAATAGTACGCAAGTATTAACAGCATGGGACCACGCTGCCGTCATACTGCTCAGGATGGAGATGTGTTCTGTCTCCTAGAGATTAACGTACTTTGGTGTGAAAAGTGCAAATCAATCCCAGAACAACAGCAAAGGACCTTGTGAAGATGCTGGAGGAAACAGGTACAAAAGTATCTATTTCCTCAGTAAAACAAGTCCTATATTTACATTTTAGCAGACGCTCTTATCCAGAGCGACTTACAGTTAGTGAGTGCATACATTTTTCATACTGGTCCCCCGTGGGAATCGAACCCACAACCCTGGCGTTGCAAGCGCCATGCTCTACCAACTGAGGTACAGGAGGCCTATATAAACATGTATAAATGTATCTATATCCACAGTAAAACGAGTCCTATATCGACATAACCTGAAAGGCTGCTCAGTAAGGAAGAAGCCACTGCTCCAAAACCGCCATAAAAAAGCCAGACTACGGTTTGCAACTGCACATTGGGACAAAGATCGTACTTTTTTGAGAAATGTCCTCTGGTCTGATGAAACAAAAATATAACTGTTTGGCCATAATGACCATCGTTATGTTTGGAGGAAAAAGGGGGATGCTTGCAAGCCGAAGAACACCATCCCAACCATGAAGCACGGGGGTGGCAGCATCATGCTGTGGGGGTGCTTTGCTGCAGGAGGGCCTGGTGCACTTCACAAAATAGATGGCATCATGAGGAAGGAAAATATTACGTGGATATGTTGAAGCAACATCTCAAGACATTAGTCAGGAAGTTAAACCTTGGTCGCAAATGGGTCTTCCAAATGGAAAATGACCCCAAGCGTACTTCCAAAGTTGTGGCAAAATGGCTTAAGGACAACAAAGTCAAGGTATTGGAGTGGCCATCACAAAGCCCTGACCTCAATCCTATATAATATTTGTGGGCAGAACTGAAAAAGCGTGTGCGAGCAAGGAGGCCTACAAACCTGACTCAGTTTCACCAGCTCTGTCAGGAGGAATGGGCCAATATTCACCCAACTTATTGTGGGAAGTTTGTGGAAGGCTACCCGAAACGTTTGACCCAAGTTAAACAATTTAAAGGCAATGCTACCAAATACTAATTGAGTGTATGTAAACTTCTGTCCCACTGGAAATGTGATGAAAGAAATAAAAGCTTAAATAAATAATTCTCTCTACTATTATTCTGACATTTCACATTCTTAAAATAAAGTGGTGATTCTAACTGACCTAAGACAGGGAATCTTTACTATGATTAAATGTCAGGAATGATGAAAAACGGAGTTTGAATGTATTTGGTTAAGGTGTATGTAAACTTCCGACTTCAACTCAATATACATATATGAATAGATATTCCAGGTTTCAGGACTCTGATGTATCTGAAAATGTTGAACAAACATATTTTCACCACCAAAGAGTAGCAGTGTGATTTTAATAGGATTTTATTCTTGCAGGCTGTCAGGCTGTCTAGTCACAGACGGAGGCTGTGCTTCTCTGGTCTCAGCTCTGAAGTCAAACCCCTCACATCTGAGAGAGCTGGACCTGAGCTACAATCACCCAGGAGACTCAGGAGTCAGACTGCTCTCTGCTGGACTGGAGGATCCACACTGTAAACTTGAGACTCTGAGGTCAGTATTCCTGTAGTTGGTCAACAAGTGATAACTGTTCACCAGATCCACATGTGTTTACCAGGCAAACATAGTCCACATCATATTTGTTTGGACAGTGAAGCTTACAGTTTTACATTTGGTGCTATGCTCCAGCATTTTGGATTTGAGATATAATGTTTCATATTATGTGACAGTATATAATGTCACCTTGTATTTGAGGGTATTTTCATACATATCTGTGTTACTGTTTAGAAATGAAAACACTTGATGTGTCTAGTTCTCTCATTTGAAAAAGTCGTAATAATTTGGACATACTCACTTATATTGTATTAAAGTAGTCATAAGTTTAGTATTTGGTCCCATATTCCTTACCCACAGTGATTACATCAAGCTTGTGATTCTACAAACTTGTTGAATACATTTGCAGTTTGACTTGGTTGTGTTTTGGATGATGTTTTCCCCAATAGAAACTGAATGGTGAATAATGTCCTGTCATTTTGGAGTCACTTCACTTGTATTGTCAGTAAGAATAGAAGATGTTTCTGAACACTTCTACATTCATGTGGATGCTACCATGATCATGAAGAATCATGAAGAATCGTGAATGATGATGAATGAGAAAGTTACAGAGGAACAAGGATCATCCCCCTCTGTTATTGGTAATGGTGAGAGGTTAGCATGTTTTGTTGTAGCCTCTGTAACTTTCTCATTCATTATTATTCATGATTCATTCATGATTATTCTTAATCAAGGCATCATCAGGATTAATTAAGTAGTGTTTAGAAACATGTTATCTACTCACTTAGACAGAATATTACTCCAGTCATCATCCACCATTCAGTTACTATTGGGCAAAACATAACCCAAAACACAACCAAAACAAACTGCGAATGCAACCAACGAGTTTGGAACAAAATACTAAACTTTGAACTACTTTAATACACTATAAGTGAATTGGTCTGAATACTTATGACTTCTTCAAATAGGGGGACTAGACGGGCAAAGTGCTTTTATTTTTCTAAATGGTGAAACAGATATGTATGAAAATACCCTAAAGTAAAAGGTGACATTATATACTGTCACCTCATATGAAACATTTGATCTCAAATCCAAAATGCTGGAGTATAGAGCCACATTTAAAATGTTAGCTTCACTGTCAAAATAGATATGGTGTGGAATGTATACTCAATACAATCTAAATCTGATACCTCACTGTCTGTCTTTTGACTGATACTGCTTTTTAAACTGCTCTGGTCAGTCTACTCAAATATTTGTACTTTTATATTTGTCTCTCTACAAGCAATACTTTGATCATTTGTAATTTCTAATAATGATACATTAATTTATGAATAGATATGGCAGGTTTCAGGACACTGATATATCTGAATATGTTGAAAAAATATACTGCCACTATTTTCACACCAAAAATAGCAGTGTGGTTTTAATATGATTTTTCTCTTTCCAGGCTGTCAGGCTGTCGAATTACAGTGGGAGATTGTGCTTCTCTGGAATCAGCTATAAAGTCAAACCCCTCACACCTGAGAGAGCTGGATCTGAGTAACAATGACCTGAAGGATTCAGGAGTGAAGCTGCTCTCTGCTGGACTGGGGAATCCCCACTGTAAACTGGAGACTCTGAGGTCAGTATTCCTGTAGTTGGTCAACAAGTGATAACTGTTCACCAGATCCACATGTGTTTACCAGTCACACATAGTCAACACCATATGTGTTTGGACAGTGAAGCTTACAGTTTTACATTTGGTGCTATGCTCCAGCATTTTGGATTTGAGATAGAATGTTTCATATTAGGTGACAGTATATAATGTCACCTTTTTTTGAGGTTAATGGTGAGAGGTTAGCTGTTTTGTTGTAGCCTCTGTAACTTTCTCATTCATTATTATTCATGATTCATTCATGATTTTTCTTAATCATGGCATTATCAGGATTCATTCAGTAGTGTTATCTACCCACTTAGAAAGAAGATTAATCCAGTCATCATCCACCATTCAGTTACTATTGGACAAAACATAACCCAAAACACAACCAAAACAAACTGCAAATGCAACCAATGAGTTTGGGACCAAATACTCAACTTTTGACTACTTTAATACACAATAGGTGAATTGGTCAGTATACTTATGACTTCTTGAAATAGGGGGATGTAGTGTATCTTGTCGCTGCTGGTGCTCATTGCTGTCAAACAAAGAGTCCGCTTAGGCTGCACTTTGATTAGAAGTTTTATTCATATCACAAGATGTCAGCATAAGTTTACAGACCCGCAGTGTCTGGAGAAACAGCGTCCCAAAATAATCTGTCTGTTTCTAACACCCCCTGCCTCCAGCATATACTTATAAACAATGTAAAAAAATGGGTTGCTCCCTCTGCTGTCCAATCACCTGTCTCCCCTGGGGCGTCACCCTACAAATGGCTACTTTTGAACTAAGATAAACATCCCCTCTTTGTTCCTCTAGAATAGTCATAATCTTAATATACTACATATTCCCCCCTTCTAGACGAACTAAAAGTCTCGAAAACAAAAATAACAGGATTATGACAAGTAACAATTTATCTTATTAAGTATCTTTAACATTAAACCAAAAACATTTTCCTCTAGAGTGTAAATACCTTTCTATGAACTATGAACAAATGTTTATGAAGTGTGAGAGCGAAAAAACTGTCTGGCAGCCATCTTTCCAGATATCCATCCATCAATCAAGACAGTAAAATTCTCTCACGGCCCCTCTGCCCCAGGCAACCACCTAGGTACTCCCGATGACTTCATACATCTTTATAAATGCATTTGAAACTATGATGCAATTAAATACACATGTAAGCCCCTGCAAACAAAATACTATCCAAAAAAATGTCCACTCTAAGGCTGGTCAACCCATCTTACCCTACAGTGGACTTCTATCCCTGCCTAGACTCCCTGTCCCTAAGCATTCACGAAATAAACAAAAACATCTAAGATCCCCACATGTATCCAATAACATCAAATATCATTCTACAAAAATTAATACCTAAGATTATGACACAAATTATGTATTACACATGCAAATATGTCTATATTTCATTGCAGACACTGGAATGTAGTCCACTACACTTCATCTCCCCCGTAGTCTCGACTTCCAATGCATTGTTGATGATGGAATCGGAACCTTTCCACCTCCTCCAGTCATTCTCCTTTCATATTGTCCCTTCATATTGTCCTTGTTTGATTATTTCAATCTCTACATATTCCCCCAAATGCTTCTGGAAGAAAAGAAAAGACCAAACAGTATCTTTTGCAAAACAACACTTTCAAATTAAACATCAATATCAACTAAGAATATACAAATTATATATAAATGATAGAATAATGAAATAGGATAATGTGATTCATTCATACACTTCCCCCCTTTGATTCATAACATCATACTAAAATCACACTAATATTGCATTTTTTTTGAAAAATGATCAAATATTCAAAAAGGATATTTATCATCAATACTCCATCCAGTCCCACTTGTCCCTCTTCATCCAGATCAGGAACAGTCAACAACGGCATCTGAGTGTTGTCTCCAGGCATCACTACTCCAACCTATCTCAATATCATAGCTTTCTCAAAGGTCAGTAACAAATTACAAACATCACACACAGTGCTTTCAAAACTGCTATTAAATCGTAAACCATCACTGCTCATACTGGGCCTAACTGATCTTGCAACCAAGACTTCGCTGACCATCCAGCTCCTTCAGATCTACAAACGCATCCCTTATATTCTTCAATGCATCTATAACTATCTGGAATCAAAGTATAGGTAATATTATCAATATGATCTGCCAAAAATGTTACACCATACCATGGAAAAAGTCCCCCCTTCTCTCTTAGACTTATCCTCCAATGATAGGCTTCAAGACTATGAAATGTCGCCATGTCCCTTTTCACCCTACTTCCAAACCTAGATTCAGATTTATCTGTGTCCGGTGCTACCCCTCTTTTAATGGTAAAAGCCTCATATGGAAGCTTCAACGTTGACATGTAACAACATCCTGTCCATACATAGGGTAAGAATATATATGCTTTATCACTACAAACCCCTTCAAATATCTCTAAAATTCCCAATAGTCACATTGCCAGGCAAAAGCTAATCTTTTAACCATCCTGCTCTTCTTACTAACTGGAACATAAAAAGTAACATTATATTTCTCATTACTACCCTTAAGGTCACGCTTACCCAAAGTTATCATATAATCATCACAATCTGATATTCCCATAAACATACCCCTTACATCATATGTTTTATTAGAATAAAAACAACTTTTATCTCTCAATGGTTTCACCTTCAATGCTTCAGGGTTCGCTGTTACCTGATTTTCCTTCCCATCTAACAAATTCCCATAGGGTAATTCATTTAACCCAGAACACCTAAACCTAGGCTTAAACAAATGTTTTGACAACGACATTATTTTATCTGTTCTGGAATTCTCAACAGACATGGACCCTCAAGATTCCTCACTGATCTTACAGAATGAGCTAGCTGCTGGAACCAAAGATTCCTACCTGCCCATCCATCTTTAATTTTCACAACAGAAGAATCAAACCCATATGCATTTAGTTTATCTCTTCCCTAACGGCGGTACTGATCAGATACCTCTCCTTGTCTGTCATTAAAATCAAAGACCTCATCCTGTACCTCCATGATAGTATCCTTCACTATTTCAGATGAATCTATATTCTTCTCTACCACTATCTGCTCTCCTATTTTAACCCTATCCTTACTATCATTGACAACACTCTCCATCCGTAACATTTCAGAAAGGTTGTTGTTTGTGTCTGTGTCATACTTCCTACATTTGCTATTGCCGTCGTACCATTAATCCTTTCCAAAGTTACCATTAAAGTAGTTGATTTAGTTGATGTATTAACACCCTTAACTACTTCTAGTGGGAAAGTTACCGATATCCTCTGTGTATTATTTACTGTTGGAGTGGCTACTGTAATATACTTCTCCTGAACTCCTTCGGTGACTGTGGAAGCTTCAACAGACTTCAACTCTTCCATTATAAGCGTCACTTTACAAATTACATAGCCTTTTAACCAATAATTCTTAACCGGAACAAATTTTAATGCTTGCACTAGATAAGTACACATATATTCTCCCTAATCTTCTCTTATCATTTACGCAAAATAAATGAACAATCACTCATAACCCTCTTCCACTTCATATCGTTGTACAAACTATACCTCCTTTGACTGGGTGCAACAGCTTCTACATCTGGTCCTGATAACAATACTTCTTCTCCTAATTATCTCTCCATGTGGGAGGAACGTCCCCATCCTAACCCTAATAAGTATTTTTCCCCCCTAAAATTGGTGCTGGAGCTATTGTTTCCCCTTATAATCAAATGCGATATATTTATGGCTTTAATAACTATCAATGTTGAAAGAGTTAAATTGCTTCTCACTGTTGTTTTAATATGCTGAAGTGTTAATGTCATTGTTGTCACTTCATCTATTTTTTTAACTCCTTACTTGTATTTCCCTCTATCACCACTAGTGTCACTTTTTTTTAGCTCTCAGTCCTACCTCTAATCCCTGACTTTCAAACTTTTGATTATAAAAAAAAACACACCCACAATTACCTTGATCTTCCTGCTGGGAACTGTAAGTATAGATACTCAATTACCCTCAATCTTCTCTTATCATTCAGCAACGCATACTTTCTCAATGCATCTGCTCCTAACAGATCTAAACTCCTACCATATCTATCTTCCCACTAAACTCTAAAATGTCCTTCACCACTGTTCGCTCTCTCTTACTACTAACTTTGAAACTTAGTTTACTGTCTTAGAGTTCCTTCAATCTTAGTTTTCTTAACTTTTTAATCTAATCTTTTCTCCTAACCTTTAAAACCTTTTTCCACTGATTTATTCACAAAATCCTTTACCACCAAATTTTTAGAATATGTGATTGGGAAGTCCCCACCAGCTTCTGACTTCTTTACACACAGACTTGGCAAACGACTAAACACCTTTTAGCCTAATCTGAAATCTCTTGGTGTAAGAATGTAACCCAGAATAACAGTCACCCCTTTTAACTTTATTTTTCAGACAGATTGTCTAATAGGCAGTCTAATAGATTATCATCCTTCCTATGATATTATCTTCAAGCAAATATGATTCCCAAAAACCCTATTCTTTTTAAAATCTTCTACCAGACAGCCGTCTAGTGTACATCTTATTGTACAGTTCAATTTACACCATGCATCTCTTTCCAACAATGCAATAGGTATATGTTCTAATATTAGTATGTCTATTTTAATTTCTCTTTGATTTTTATAGCAGAGCTCAATTGGTTCCTTAAGAGTAATTAACTGTTTTACTACCCTAATTAGTTAATTTTACATAGTGAGATGTTTAACCTCTTTAGGCTGAACACAGATAAAAGTTTTTCCACTATTCACCTCTCCTAGTCCTTTGTTTTTACTTCAATTGTTAGATATTTTCTCTTCTTCTCTAATCGGTGCTATCAGCTGACACCCCCCTTCGTATCTTCTAGGCACTCTAGAATCCTTTAAGGGTACACCTAGAGAACAGGTGATCTTCACTTGCTCCTTTATCTTCCTCAGAAATGTCCTCTGTTGTTTCCTCCTGGCGCATTGCATTAACAGGTAAAGTCACCAACCTGTCCACAATTATAACACTCTTCTGAAAGTTGCTGGAAGTGTGGCTGAAATCTTCCTCCTCCTTCTAAGCCTTCTCGTTCTCTTCCTCTCCAATTCTGTGTCTGTCCAGAAACTGTCTGTGGATATGAAACCACTGGTACCCCATTGGTGGCTGGTACAATTGCGGTTGGCCTTGTTCAGTTGAAGCTGTAGCAGTGATTGTTGATTTGGTTCACTCTGATTCTTCATAACCAAAGCTTCTCTTCTCCTTCTCCACCAGTTGTAAGTTGTATTTGATTTAGTTTTCTGAGAGTTTCTTGGTCCTGTTCTTTCTTGTTGTTGACATATCAGGATTCTTCAACAGCTTATATTCTATGTTCTGTCCTCGAAATATCATCTTCCATCATCTTCTTACTAGTGGCCTCAATGTATTCTTCTCCTCCAATTCTTGGGATCCTTTTCTCAGCAGTTTCTCCTTCTGTATTTTGTCTTCTTGAGTTGTTCATCCAGTTGTGTTACTTCTTCTAAACTATTCTCTTTATCCAGGCATGATACGCATCAGTCTATATCTCTATTTCTTCTTTGCTAATCATTGTTGAATAAAATCCTCTTGAACATAAAGCACCTTTAATCTCTAAGTCTTCATCTTCCCGAACCTCATTCTTCTCTTAGTTTCCAGACATCTCGGTTTTTTCTTACTTCTGGAGTTTTGGATTCATCTTCATTGTCGTTTCTGCTTGTCCTCTATCTATTATTCATTCATCTTCATCTCTGATGCAATAATCACCCTCCTGGATGATCACTGGAAGCTGAGGAAAAACATCCCTAACTCTACTTCCTTCTCATAAGGTGGGGGTCTTTTTGCTGAATCCGTATGTGAGAAAGGTGTACTAACTACTGCCATTAGTTTTTCTGTCGCCTTCTCTTCCTTTAGCATTTTCTCTATACCTTTGTTTATCTTATCGCTGGAATCTTTTATCAGTTTTTGTTTGAGAATGAAGGGCAACTTTTGTTTCATTTGCCGGATAACCTAGCAATACTTTAGTTAAAGGATTACTATTTTGTACTATACCAGCAGGTGTAATTACCTTCATAGCCTTGCTGTCCTTTCTCCCCATTGTAACAACCCTTTTATATTCCTTTATTGTGAATTATTTTATTTTAGACTATATAGCCTATGGCTTCCCCCCTTTAATTATTAATATAAACCAAACAACCCCAAACAACAAATTATTAATACAAATCAATCAACAAAAATATGAATATTAAAAAATTCAATTAAACATTTTAATCAAAAAATATGTTTAATTAAAATAAAAAATCAATTAAAAAATCAATTAAAAATTATGAATAATTAAAACAAATGTTTTATTTCTATATCCTATCTTACCAATTTATCAATTAGTGGCTATCTTACCACAACCCATCCGGAAAGCAAAATGCAAGTAGTCAACTTCAGACTACAATACCCATAAACCCCCTTGCTTTATAAGCACCCAATTATTTTAATTTTACAGAATAATGTCAGTACTCGATTTCCAACACAACTGTAATCAAACCAAGTGATGCCCAGAGACTCTAAAATGCAAATTTTATTCAAATGATCGGTCTGTTGCCAAGCCTCACCTGTGAAATTGTCATAACATCAAATATCCTGTAGGGGAAGATTTATGCAAAACAGAACCAGCCTCAAAACCTTTTGACTCGATCCTCCCTTGTCACGTGATGTCACGTAGCACCTCTCTTTCTTTCTCCCTCTCTCTCCTCTCGTCTCGTCCCTATCGTTCCCTCTCAGTATGACAAAAGAACAGAGACACAGAAAAAGATTTTAGTAGTTAATGCAATCACGAGTTACTTCCCCAGCATTCAATATTTCATTCGTTCACATTCGCTCTAAGAATCAACTCAGGAATAAATATAGATAGCTCAATAACATTTTTAACTTTTTATTTTAATCCGTCATTTTATTTTATTTAATTATTTTTATTTTTAAGTCCGATCGGCATATCTCCTCTCATTTATCAATTCAATATGTCTCAAGAAATAGTTTCATTTTCAAACAACAGCCGCTTTAACAACTAGAAGATTCCATTCGTGTTAAAATCTCTCCTCTTTGTTCCCTCATCTGTATTTCTGTCTCCCCCTGCAGTGCTAACAGAAGTATGACCCATTTACCCAAAATTCCCTTGTCGTGGTTTTAGTAAACAACGTGTTGTAGTTTAGTACCAAAAACAAACGTCTCATAATCTCGTGCCATAAACTCCCACGTTTTGTAGTGTAGTGTCGTAAAATTAAACGCATGCGCAATACATTCAACGATACGATTCCCAGACAATAGAACGTTAGCATTCCGCTACAGCCCCTCTATTTTACCCCTTATAATCAAACAATAACACTTAACAGAGCTCACAATCGCATAGAACCCTGAATTCTACACACACAAACATAATTTAAGAGGCTTTATTCCATCGCAATGGCCCTCTTAGGTCACACGTTAGCATGTAGCACGCAACACAATTAGAATTTAGCATTAGCATTTAGCATTAGCCGTTATGTACAATGTGGCATGAAACACAACCAGCATTTAGCATTAGCATTAGCATTAGCATTTAGCCTTTATGTACAATGTGGCATGAAACACAACCAGCATTTAGCATTAGCATTTATCATGTGGCGTGCAACATGTAACAAGAAACCTGCACTGCCCTTTCCTTTGTCTTATTCTCTACCGTTTGTGATGCCGTGAGTTCAATGACCATCTACAGAGAGATTACCCCAAGCAGACATCCCGTCGGACAAAAGATGAGCAATAATCACAATCCAATAAATTCCATCAACCCGAGTTTTTAAAACACACCTAATACACATCTAAGGATTTTCGGCCCATCCTGGATGGCCCCCCTAGGGTCTTACACGGTGCAGTGCCCTAATGTATACGTATATCTGCCTTTATTCACTACCAATCAATTGTTCTAGACTTCCTATTATTTGCACCGTTTACCAATGCAACCAAATTTTAGAATAATTATTACAGACCCTTAGTCGACAGCAATAACACCACATCAGCAAAAACATAAGTAATTTACACTGTACACCCTTCAATGCCCTCTCATAAATCAGCGGAACAACTAATGCCCAAATTTTGTGAGAAATCTCACCTTATAGCCGGCTTGAGCGGTAGTCACCTCGAGATTCAGGAATGGGACAAAGAACGATGCATACAGATCCCGGACGAGCCCCCATTTGTAGTGTATCTTGTCGCTGCTGGTGCTCATTGCTGTCAAACAAAGAGTCCGCTTAGGCTGCACTTTGATTAGAAGTTTTATTCATATCACAAGATGTCAGCATAAGTTTACAGACCCGCAGTGTCTGGAGAAACAGCGTCCCAAAATAATCTGTCTGTTTCTAACACCCCCTGCCTCCAGCATATACTTATAAACAATGTAAAAATATGGGTTGCTCCCTCTGCTGTCCAATCACCTGTCTCCCTGGGGCGTCACCCCTACAAATGGCTACTTTTGAACTAAGATAAACATCCCTCTTTGTTCCTCTAGAATAGTCATAATCTTAATATACTACAGGGACTAGACACGTAAAGTGCTTTTATTTTTCTAAAAGGTGAAAGAGACTTGTATAAAAATATCCTCAAATAAAAGGTAACATTATATACTGTCACCTCATATGAAACATTTGATCTCAAATCCAACATGCTGGAGTAGAGAGCCAAATTTAAAATGTTAGCTTCACTGTCAAAATAGATATGGTGTGGACTGTATACTCAATACAATCTAAATCTGATACCTCACTGTCTGTCTTTTGACTGATACTGCTTTTTAATCTGCTCTGGTCAGTCTACTCAAATATTTGTACTTTACATTTTTCTCTCTACAAGCAATACTTTGATAATTTGTCATTTCTAATAATGAAACATCCATTTATGAATAGATATGGCAGGTTTCAGGACACTGGTATAACTGAAAATGTTCAAAAAATATACTGCCACTATTTTCACCACCAAAGAATAGCACTGTGGTTTTAATATTATTTTACTATTGCAGGCTGTCAGGCTGTCTAGTCACAGAGGAAGGTTGTGCTTCTCTGGTCTCAGCTCTGAAGTCAAACCCCTCACACCTGAGAGAGCTGGACCTGAGTAACAATGACCTGAAGGATTCAGGAGTGAAGCTGCTCTCTGATGGTCTGGGGTATCCCCACTGTAAACTGGAGACTCTGAGGTCAGTATTCCTGTAGTTGGTCAACAAGTGATAACTGTTCACCAGATCCACGTGTGTTTACCAGGAACACATAGTCCACACCATATGTGTTTGGACAGTGAAGCTTACAGTTTTACTGTGGTGTGAAAAAGTGTTTGCCCCCTTTCTGATTTCTTATTTGTTTGCATGTTTGTCACACTTAAATGATTCAGATCATCAAACAAATTTAAATATTAGTCAAAGATAAAACAAGTAAACACAAAATGCAGTTTTGAAATTAAGGTTGATATTATTAAGGGAAAACAAAATCCAAAACCCACATGGCCCTGTGTGAAAAAAAGTGATTGCCCCCTACAACCTAATAACTGGTTGGGCCACCAATAGCAGCAACAACTGCAATCAAAGCGTTTGCGATAACTTGCAATGAGTCTTTAACAGCGCTGTGGAGGAATTCTGGCCCACTCGTCTTTGCAGAATTGTTGTAATTCAGCCACCTTGGAGGGTTTTCGAGCATGAACTCCTTTTTAAGGTCATGCCACAGCATCTCAATAGGATTCAGGTCAGGACTTTGACTAGGCCATTCCCAAAGTCTTCATTTTGTTTTTCTTCAGCAATTCAGAGGACTGAACTTGCTGGTGTGTTTTGGATCATTGTCCTGCTGCAGAATCCAAGTTTGCTTCAGCTTGAGGTCACAAACAGATGGCCGGACATATCTCCTTCAGATTTTTTTGGTAGACAGCAGAATTCATGGTTCCATTTATCACAGCAAGTCTTCCAGGTCCTGAAGCAGCAAAACAGGCCCAGACCATCACACTACCACCACCATATTTTGCTGTTGGTATGATGTTCTTTTCTGAAATGCGGTGTTGCTTTTCGCCAGATATAATGGGACACACACCTTCCAAAAAGTTCAACTTTTGTCTCGTCAGTCCACAGAGTATTTTCCCAAAGGTCTTGGGGATCATCAAGATGTTTTCTGGCAAAAGACGAGACGAGCCTTAATGGTTTTTTTGCTCATCAGTGGTTTTCCTCTTGGAACTCTGCCATCAGGCCATTTTGCCCAGTCTCTTTCTTATGGTGGAGTCATGAACACTGACTTTAACTGAGTAAGTGAGGCCTTCAGCTCTTTGGATGTTGTTGTGGGGTCTTTTTGTGACCTCTTGGATGAGTCGTTGCTACGCTCTTGGGGTCATTTTAGTCGGCCGGTCACTCCTGGGAAGGTTCACCACTGTTCCATGTTTTCGCCATTTGTGGATAATGGCTCTCACTGTGTTCGCTGGAGTCCCGAAGCTTTAGAAATGGCTTTATAACCTTTTCCAGACTGTGGATCTCAATACTTTCTTTCCATTTGTTCCTGACTTGATCTTTTTTCACTTAACTGTCCATTTAAGTGATTCCTTGATTGAGAACAGGTATGGCAGTAATCAGGCCTGGGTGTGGCTAGAGGAATTGAACTCAGGTGTGATAAACCACAGTTGAGTTGTGTTATAACAGTGGGGGCAAACACTTTTCACACAGGGCCATGTAGGTTTGGATTTTGTTTTCCCTTAATAATAACAACCTTCATTTCAAAACTGCATTTTGTGTTTACTTGTGTTATCTTTGACTAATATTTAAATTTGTTTGATGATCTCGAAACATTTAAGTGTGACAAACATGCAAACAAATAACAAATCAGGAAGGCAAACACTTTTTTCACACCACTGTATTTGTACTTTTATATTTGTTTATAATAGGGGACTAGATACGTAAACTGCTTTTATTTTTCTAATGGTGAAAGATATATGTATGAAAATACCCTCAAATAAAAGGTGACATTATATACTGTCACCTCATTTGAAGCATTTGATCTCAAATCGAAAATGCTGGAGTACAGAGCCACATTTAAAATGTTAGCTTCACTGTCAAAATAGATATAGTGTGGACTGGATACTCAATACAATCTAAATCTGATACCTCACTGTCTGTCTTTGATTGATACTGCTTTTTAAACAGCTCTGGTCAGTCTACTCAAATATTTGTACTATACATTTTTCTCTCCACAAGCAATACTTTGATAATTTGTCATTTCTAATAATGATACATCCATTTATGAATAGATATGGCAGGTTTCAGGACACTGATATATCTGAATATGTTGAAAAAATATACTGCCACTATTTTCACCACCAAAGAATAGCAGTGTGGTTTTAATATGATTTGACTCTTTGCAGGCTGTCAGGCTGTCTAGTCACAGAGGAAGGATGCGCTTCTCTGGTCTCAGCTCTGAAGTCAAACCCCTCACACCTGAGAGAGCTGGATCTGAGTAACAATGACCTGAAGGATTCAGGAGTGAAGCTGCTCTCTGCTGGACTGGGGAATCCCCACTGTAAACTGGAGACTCTGAGGTCAGTATTCCTGTAGATGGTCAACAAGTGATAACTGTTCACCAGATCCACATGTGTTTACCAGGCACACATAGTCCACACCATATGTGTTTGGACAGTGAAGCTTACAGTTTTAAATTTGGTGCTATGTCCAGCATTTTGGATTTGAGATATAATGTTTCATATTAGGCATCAGAACAGAATATCACCTTTTATTTGAGGTTAATGGTGAGAGGTTGCATGTTTTGTTGTAGCCTCTGTAACTTTCTCATTCATTATTATTCATGATTCATTCATTATTTTTATTAATCATGGCATCATTAGGATTAATTTAGTAGTGTTTAGAAACATGTTATCTACTCACTTAGACAGAAAATTACTCCAGTCATCATCCACCATTCAGTTACTATTGGGCAAAACATAACCCAAAACACAACCAAAACAAACTGCAAATGCAACCAACGGGTTTGGGACCAAATGCTAAACTTTTGACTACTTTAATACACTATACGTGAATTGGTCAGAATACTTATGACTTCTTCAAATAGGAGGACTAGATACATAAAGTGCTTTCATTTTTCTAAACGGTGAAACAGATATGTATGAAAATACCTTCAAATAAAAGGTGACATTATATACTGTCATCTCATATGAAACATTTGATCTCAAATCCAACATGCTGGAGTATAGAGCCACATTTAAAATGTTAGCATTCCTGTCAAAATAGATATAGTGTGGACTGTATAGTCAATACAATCTAAATCTTATACCTCACTCTCTGTCTTTTGACTGATACTGCTTTTTAAACTGCTCTGGTCAGTCTACTCAAATATTTGTACTATACATGTTTCTCTCTACAAGCAATATTATAATAATTTCTAATAATGATACATTAATTTATGAATAGATATGGCAGGTTTCAGGACACTGATGTATTTTAATATGTAGAAAAAATATACTGCCACTATTTTCACCACCAAAGAATAGCAGTGTGGTTTTAATGTGATTTGACTCTTTGCAGGCTGTCAGGCTGTCTAGTCACAGAGGAAGGCTGTGCTTCTCTGGTCTCAGCTCTGAAGTCAAACCCCTCACACCTGAGAGACTTGGACCTGAGCTACAATCACCCAGGAGACTCAGGAGTCAGACTGCTCTCTGCTGGACTGGAGGATCCACACTGCAGACTGGAGAAACTCCAAGTATGTGAGGGTTTATGTCAATGTTCATTCAGACATGTTGGAGTTATCAGGCTAGTTAAGACAAACATTCTGACCACCACTTGGACTAAGTTATATGCTGACTGTGTGTGTGTGTGTGTGTGTGTGTGTGTGTGTTGTGTGTGTTCACACACTGAACACACACTGTGGTCCCCACACACTGACACTGAATACACACACACACTGGACACAAAAACACTGGACACAAAAAAACTGGACACACACACACACAGGACACACACACACACTCACAAACAGGACAAACACAAACTTGACACACACACACACTGGACACACACACACTGGACACACACACTGGACACACACACTGGACACACACACACACTGGACACACACTCACTGGACACACACACACACACACACAAACACTGGACACACACACACACTGACACACACACACTGGGACACACACACACACACACACACACACACACTGGACATACACACACACAGACACACACACACTGGACACACACACACACAACACACACACACACAAGCCACACACACTAGACACACACACACTGGACACACATACACACAGTGGACACACACACACACACTACACACTCACACACACACACACACACACACACACACACACACACACACACACACACACACACACCACAAACACTGGACCCACACATACACACACAAAAGGAAACACACACACACACACTGGACACACATTCATATCAGACATGTTCAGTTAAGACAAACATTCTTACCCTTGGACAAATTTATATGCTGACCGTGTGTTTGTGTGTGTGTGTGTGTGTGTGTGTGTGTGTGTGTGTGTGTGTGTGTGTGTGTGTGTGTGTGTGTGTGTTGTGTTAGTGAGTTCAGATCCCTCAATGACTGTCTGTTCTTCTGCTTACCGCTACAGTGTGGAACATGGTGGAGAGAACACAATGAAACCTGGACTTAGAAAATGTGAGTGTTGACTGCTGTGAAGAATATGACTAAGAATAAGTCTTAATTCAAGTGAAGTCAAAGTCAAAGACCACCATCATTACTTACTTGGTCATATTAAAATATCAGCTGTAGTTCTACAGAAGCACAAATCAGGGACACCAAAGTTTACAAAGAGATTGCTTTGACAATGTGTGTGTCTGTGTCTGTGTAGCGTGTTCGATGCACGTTAGAAATATGTGTGTGTGTTTCATGCATGCATACAGGTGTGTGTTTGTGTGGTGTGTGTGTGTAATTAATGGGAATAAGTGTGTTTTTATATTACCATACAGTATAACATATGATCATTCAACTAAGTCTCAAAAATACCTTAACTTCTCCTTTTGATACCTAGAAACATCTACATTAAATGAATTAGTGAAAAGTGAGTTAACATTCTAATGTGAATGATGATGATTTCTAATATTGTGTCTGGTGTTCACTCCATCAGATGTCTTGTGATCTCACTGGACCTAAACACAGTAAACAGATTCCTCTCTCTGTCTGAGGAGAGCAGAAGGTGACATGGAGGAGGAGCAGCCGTATCCTGATCACCCAGAGAGATTTGAGGGCTGTAGACAGGTGCTGTTAGAGAGGTCTAACTGGGCGCTGTTACTGGGAGGTAGAGTGGAGTGGGAGTTAGGCTGGTATAGGAGTGGCATATAAAGGAATCAGCAGGAGAGGAGGGGGTTGCTGACTGTGTGATTGGATGTAATGACAAGTCCTGGAGTCTGGTCTGCTCTGACAACAGTTACTCTGTCTGGCAAGTAATAAGAAGTCCCACTACCATAGATGTCCCCTCCTCCAGCTCCCAAAGAGTAGGAGTGTATCTGGACTCGGCCAGCTTGCACTCTGTCCTTCTACAGAGTCTCCTCTGACACACTGACCCACCTGAATCACATTCCACTCCACATTCACTGAGCCCCTCTATCCAGGGTTTAGGGTTCATGGTGAACGGTCAGTGTCCCTGTAAAGAAAACCATGGTAACACTGGACACTGACACTGACACACACACACACACTGACACACACTGGACACACACACACTGGACACACACACACAGGACACACACACACACACACAAACACACACTGAACACACACACACTGAAACACACACACTGGACACACACACACACTGGACACACACTACACACACACTGAGAACACACACATACACTGGACAACACACACACACTGAACACACACACAGGACACAAAACACCGGACACACACACACAAACCGACACGAACACACACACACACACTGAACACACACACACCGGACACACACACACCACAACAACACACACACACTGGACACACACTGACACACACACACACACACACACACACACACACACACACACACACAAACACACACACACACACACACACACAGACACACACACACACACTGGACACACACTGCTGGACACACACACACTGGACACAGCACACACTGGACACACACACTGACACACACACTGGACACACACTGACACACACTGACACACGACACACGCACACACTGGACACACACACACACACTCACACTTGGACAAACACATCACACGGACACACACACACACGCCCACCTCACACACAACACACATGATGCACACACACACACACACACTGGACAAAACACACACACACACTGAGCACACACACACTGATACACACACCGACACACACACATGCTGGACACACAAACTCTGGACACACACACTGACTACACACACACACACACACACACACACACAGAACACACACACACTGGGACGCAAACACACACACTGGACGCACACACAGGAGACACACACATATTGGACACACACACACACACACACTGGGAACACACACACACTCTGGATACACACACACTGACACACACTCACACATCTTCCTATAATAGTGAGGACCTTGACACAGGACCTTCATATGAGGACCATCACTTTCTGATAGAATTGGGAACAAAACAGACTCTCATTCCTGCACTAGTGTCCAACAAACACAGACATCACTTCAAAACCTGATAAACTCCAATGAGCAAATAGACATGCAGGCACCAGTCTAGTGAGGACCAGTGGTTACTAGGCAGTTTCTGGATCCCAGGTTCCAGAACAGCTTCTATCCCAGTTCTATCTGCCCTGTTAAATCAACAACCCTAAACTGTTTTCCATCAGACTTTTAGAACATCACTGAATTTTTTTTTCCTTTTATGATCTTTACAACTTTGCATGTTTTATTGATGTTCTTATGATATATTTTACTGTTTGTGTGTACGTACCACAGGAGGTTGGTGAGGACCTTAGTTGGGGAGGACAGGCTTGTAATGGCTGGAGGGATTGAGTGGAATGGTATCAAATACATCAAATACATGGTTTCCATGGTTTCCATGTGTTTGATGCCATTTCGATTGGCTCCTGTCCCAGTCAGTCCCTGAGTTTTACTAGGTTCATTTAGAGACCTAACACGCTAAGGTGTTCGCTTCGACAGTTGCATGGACACAGGTTCAAAACCCGTTTGGGCTACCTCTGAATTCACTACAATATATTTGTTTGCCTACGGGCAGGGAGACCCGGGGTTTGAGACGAAAGGGGCATTACACCGTTGCTGTTTGCAAAAAACACTACATTGGTGGGAAGCAGTGGAATGGTGCCTTGGGAGAGGTGTGCACATTTCATGGGCTGGATCTGTACCCAGGTGTCCCATGGGAAAGACCAGTGTCTTGACCATTAGACCAAGAGGTAATGCCCTCTTGAGCTGAGGGGTGACACTGATTTTTGAAGTTGAAGGCAGGACTACCTCATTACCGGGATCATGAGACAGACTCATGTTTTCTCCACACATGGGATAGTGTAAAAGGAACTTTGCATAGGGAGCCCATGTAGAAATGTTAGGAGGTGGAAGTTAGGAGAATTAGTCCAGTAACTGAAAGGTCACTGGTTTGAGTCCTGAGCCAGACAACAAAACGTGATTTGATCTGAACTGGTAGATCTGTGACCAACCCCCTTCAGAAAGACAAATTCCCTTTGTTCCCCTGCAACATGGACTCAATAAAAGTTGTACTGTACTGTGCTGTGCTGCACTTTATTGAACAGAACCTGAGAGTCCAGCATGTCAGGGATGGGGTGGGGGTGGGGGGTGGGAGCATGGGGGGATGGGTAGCTAGTCCTTGATTGGCTGTAGTCCTGGGAGCCACAACTGCCAAGAGAAATTCAATCTACCCTTTTTATCAGCCAAGCCAACATAATGTTTGACACACCATTTTTGTGGACTGTTAACTGTTTATATTTAAAAAATCAACACTGATCTTTTTTTCATGTTATAATCTGTGTTATTTATCAAATCTGATAGTAAGATATTGAAACCATATGACAATGTGCGCTAGAAATGGATGTAATGAAAACCTGAGACACTCCTATAGACCTATGGAATTATGAGGGGGGAATTATGTATTTCTGAAAGATATCAAAGTAATTTGGATTTGAAGTCAATTCTTGCGTGGAAACTGCAGTCTGGTTTGTTTGTCTGAGTGAACAGAGCAGTTAGGGGGAAGGGAATACACATACAATGTTTCAATCTCCAACTGTCTTGTTTCACAGACTCCTGTGAGAGAGAGATATAGTAGACGGTTTGCTGTCAAAAAGTGATTGGTGAGTTTTCCTGTGTCCCTGTGTTCATGACCTTTTAAGGACATCCTGTCCGGATGTTCTCTTCACTTATTGAGGGTGTGCTTATGTAACTTGATAGTGCAGCTGTTTTCTTTGAAGTAAAGCACATTGATGAGGAATATATGATCTATTATGCTGTGAGAGAAAGAGCACATATTTACCTGATTTGTTAAATATTAATAGTTAACAATGAATATGATTAACAATAGTAGAGACATTTCTTAACTACCAATGCTGTGCTTTTGGTAAGGATGGTTCCCTCTAGCTCCCTGCAGCTGGTCTGGGCGTGTAGTCAAGGACATGGGATAGAGATCAACTGGAGGAACAGGTAGACCTGGTAGCTCCCTGCAGCTGGTCTGGGCGTGTAGTCAAGGACATGGGATGAGATCAACTGGAGGAACAGGTAGACCTGGTAGCTCCCTGCAGCTGGTCTAGGCTGTAGTCAAGGACATGGGATGAGAGATCAACTGGAGGAACAGGTAGACCTGGTAGCTCCCCTGCAGCTGGTCTGGGCGTGTAGTCAAGGACATGGGATAGAGATCAACTGGAGGAACAGAGAGACCTGGTAGCTCCCTGCAGCTGGTCTGGGCGTGTAGTCAAGGACATGGGATAGAGATCAACTGGAGGAACAGGTAGACCTGGTAGCTCCCTGCAGCTGGTCTGGGCGATGTAGTCAAGGACACTGGGATAGAGATCAACTGGAGGAACATGTAGACCTGGATTGTTTCAATTTCTCAGTTGCTTCACACAGCCACAGAAGAAAAACATGGTGGCTCCTGATCTGCCAGGGAGGGGCGTGCTTGGATGAAAAGCAGAGATTGTTTTGGACAATTTGCAGAACTAATGAAGAGATATACAAATCCTGTTGACTCTGTATTAACTTCTGCCTGCAATTGCATAACTAAGGATATTTTACATATACTCAGAAGCCGTTGTCTGTGTCATTTTCTAAAGTTTAAAGTTTGTTTAAGAATAAGAGAATATAAGCACTGTGCAAAGAACCCTCTACAACATGTTTGAAATAAAACGTAATGGCCTGGTCATTGATGTGTCGTGTACTGACCTAGTTGAACTTAAAGTTTGAACTGTTTGAAAAATGTGAAACAGTTGGGAATTTTTGTAGTGAACTTATGGAGCTGCTGTGTAGTGAGCTTGTGACCCCTTGTAGAATGAAAAGTAATTTCTGGTTAGGTCTGCCTGAGTAAAAGTAAGTGTTAGACGTGTCCTGTAGAACACTACGACCGACAAGAAACCTCAAGAGAGATGAATCACAGACAACTCCAGAAAACACGTCTCCTAGACCAATTCTAGGTGTATTGTGTCCTTCATGACTGGGCCACAAGGACAAAACCATCGATGCCATTCTTTGTGATGCACCTGATTGTTTTAACGGTGGGATTGATATGAGTGGAGGCCAACCGGACGATTCAACAGTGAAGATTTTCACACACAGCTGTCTCTCAACAACCTTTTTCAGCCAAAAACCGGGAGTTTTTCTCAGCGTTTCGCATGAGGAAATGGCTTAAGATAAGACTTGCTCTATGTCAGATCTAAAAGGCCCTGAATGGAACATCCCTGCCTGGGTACGCACTGGAAGAGGAAGTCTGTGGGCCAGATGATTTGAAAGTCATACGAATCTCTTCAGTAGCGTAGAGTCCAGACTCCAAAGTGACAATTTTAGGTTGTTCTGAATTCAATAGCGCAAATGCCACCAAATCTGTTAGTTCGTATGTATTTTCAAACGCTTGCATAGAGGTCAACTATTTTGTGCCTGTCTTTAGCTTCCAAGTGGTGAGATTGGTTTAAGGTGCTTGATATGATGAAACAAGTGCAACAGCTTTTTTCTAAGAAAAACATTATTATAATAATTATACATTTATTGTTTAGTAAGGTGTAGTTTTTGTGTAATAATAACGTTTATGATACATAGGTTTAGTAGTACACATTAGTGTCATAGTTTAATATTCAGTATTGTATAGTGAACTTTAATAATTTGTATATGTATGCTTACATTTCTGAAGTAACAATTTAGAAGAAAATAAAAGGGTTTGAAAGAAAATTGTATTTACCTTCAATGAATTACAGCTCTCTCTCTCTCTCTCTCTCTCTCTCTCCCTCTCTCTCTCTCTCTCTCTCTCTCTCTCTCTCTCTCTCTCTCTCTCCCCCATCTATCTATCTATCTATCTATCTATCTATCTATCTATCTATCTATCTATCTATCTATCTATCTATCTATCTATCTATCTATCTATCTATCTATCTATCTATCTATCTATCTATCTCTCTCTCTCTCTCTCTCTCTCTCTCTCTCTCTCTCTCTCTCTCTCTCTCTCTCTCTCTCTCTCTCTCTCTCTCTCTCTTCCTCCCATCCTCCCCTATCTCTCTCTATCTCTCTCTCTCTCTCTCTCGCTCCTACTCTCTCTCTCTCTCTCTCTCTCTCTCTCTCTCTCTCTCTCTCTCCTCTCTCTCTCTCTCTCTCTCTCTCTCTCTCTCTCTCTCTCTCTCTCTCTCTCTCTTTCTCCGTCCCTCCCCTATCTCTCTCTCTCTCTCTCTCTCTCTCTCTCTCTCTCTCTCTCTCTCTCTCTCTCTCTCTCTCTCTCTCTCTCTCTCTCTCTCTCTCTCTCTCTCTCTCTCTCTCTCTCTCTCTCTCTCTCTCTCTCTCTCCGTCCGTCCCCTATCTCTCTCTATCTCTCTCTCTCTCTCTCGCTCTACTCTCTCTCTCTCTCTCTCTCTCTCTCTCTCTCTCTCTCTCTCTCTCTCTCTCTCTCTCTCTCTCTCTCTCTCTCTCTCTCCCACACAAGAGCCACTGGTTATTTGGGTTGTGTGTGTTGTGAGCGTGTGTGGTGTTTCTTTAAAACAGCTCTTTTGTAAACCTGTTTACCCTTTTTAGAAAGAGTTCTCAGCTATCCATATTTTAATGGTCAACAGTTTGCTCATCTAGGGGGTCCCTTACACACAAGGGGAACTATATGTACACATGGGGTCCCCCAAGTGTCTTGAAACTACTTTTTTAAAACCTGTTTAAAAAAAAGAGGGGCGTCCGGGAATGTCCGGGAGGCGTCCGAGATGGAATGTCCAGTGGATGTCTCGAGTCAATTAAAAACAAAAAAAAGGTAATTGTATTCTTAAAGATGTCCCGTTTTACTGCTGACCTAAACAGATCTATTTGACCCATAAAAGAGCACGTCCGTGGGATGTCTCAGTCAACCAAGAAAAAAAGACCCAGAGGACCAGAAGGCCTGAAGACATACATCTTAAAGAGACTCCTTGAATCATTTATTCCTCATGGAGCATTTTGAAGGTGAGTTGAATTTTCAATATGATGAAGGCTTTTATATCTAACTATGCATATATATATATATATATATATTATTTGTTATGTTGTATATTATAAATGAATGTTTTTAATAATGTACTGTATAAAATGATATAATATATAATGAATGAGATGTTGTGTTATTGATTTTTTTTTACGAGAATGGACTCTACCGACATATGTATATATCCTACTGTTTATACCAAACAAATGTCAATTTTATGTGACATGTCTCAAGGTGTCTCAGAACCCATGAAAATGCATGCCAAACCAAGTCTCTACTCAGCAGTGGACCACTGGCTCCACCTAGCGGATGTACAGTTACATCACAGTTACAAAAAAAAATAACCTAGCGACTTGCTTATGTGTGTGTGTGTGTGTGTGTGTGTGTGTGTGTGTGTGTGTGTGTGTGTGTGTGTGTGTGTGTGTGTGTGTGTGTGTGTGTGTGTGTGTGTGTGGACTGTATCTAGAATGTTAGTATACTATTCTATATCACTCAATGTATAACAAGGTTTTTTTCAAATATTTAACAGTGTTTTTAATATTTGTTTTTTTGCAGACATTTAAGACAGAATGACATACAATTTTCAGGTAATTAATATTATTACTATATTGTATTTTATGTAAAATATCTGTATTTTTAAGTAAAACATGTATATTGTAATATAATGTAAATTCTACAGGTTACCCTACATTTATGCAGGAGGTACCCAAAGTCATTGATGTGGATCAAACAACACCACAAAGACAAGTGATTGTTATAGAGGATAACGAGTTAGAGGAACAACAGACAGAAGCTGTATCTTTACTCAGTCACTCGCCATCAAGATATTTTAGACGTGAGTCAACATTTAAATGAGTAATAATCTTTATATAATAAGCAATAAACAAAGGTGTACTATGTTTTAAAACCTAATCTTGTGTTTACAGCTGACACTCCATGTAGAAACGTGTACAGCGTTCAACCCAGGCATTATGGACTCCTCCGTTGAATGACTGCTTGAATGATTGTGAAAACGACGTTCTCCTCTCTTTCTGTACAGCAGGCTTTGACATAGGCGAAACTCAAACCAACCCAAGAACAGAGGGATTGTCATACCTAGACACGCCTCCAAACCCCCCGAGGCGTTCAGTATATAATAGGGTACCGACACTATTTCAAAGTCCAGCACGGCTCCACAGACACATAGTTCAAGTTGACAGAATGGCTTCACCTTTGACGAGGAGAACGATTGGTCTGAAAAGGATTGGATTAAAGAACATGCTCTTTATGGATATGGCCTGTTTTATTATAGATATAACTTTTAATGACTATGTTAAAAACAATATTATGATTATTATTTTTGTAAAAAGACAGACTCAGACAATGGACAGTGGGAAGAAAACACGCCTTCCATGACTCCACAGAAAAACAGGTTTAGTCAACAAACAGACAGTTACTTTCCCTGTAACCCAAGTCCGAACAGTGAGAAACAGAAACAGTGAGTTAGGATATATTGATATGTTAACACAAAATAAATTAACTGTTTAAAAAAGCATTATATATTTTTTGTTATTATTTTTAAAAAATATATTCTGTATTCTTATAATTTATTTATTATTATTAATATTATTTTAATACACTATTTCTTATATGTTTTATTTTATTATTTTTTGGGGCTCCTCCAAGGCCTATACAAGCATAGCATACCCAATACAACAAGAGGAGGAAGAGGAGGAAGAGGATGATGATGATGGTGTACTGATTACTGCATCTAAACAGTTCCATACATTCAATGAAGATAGTGTCAATGATGTTGATGATGAAGATGATGTGTTGAGGTATGATGAGGATGATGTGTTGAGCTATGATGAGGATGATGTGTTGAGGTATGATGAGGATGATGTGTTGAGGTATGTTGAGGATGATGTGTTGAGGTATGATGAAGATGATGTGTTGAGGTATGATGAGGATGATGTGTTGAGGTATGATGAGGATGATGTGTTGATGTATGATGAGGGATGATGTGTTGAGGTATGATGAGGGATGATGTGTTGATGTATGATGAGGATGATGTGTTGAGGTATGATGAGGATGATGTGTTGAGGTATGATGAGGATGATGTGTTGAGGTGTGATGAGGATGATGTGTTGATGTATGATGAGGATGATGTGTTGAGGTATGATGAGGATGATGTGTTGAGGTATGATGAGGATGATGTGTTGAGGTATGATGAGGATGATGTGTTGAGGTATGATGAAGATGATGTGTTGAGGTATGATTGAGGATGATGTGTTGAGGTATGATGAGGATGATGTGTTGAGGTATGATGAGGATGATGTGTTGAGGTATGATGAGGATGATGTGTTGAGGTATGATTGAGGATGATGTGTTGAGGTATGATGAGGATGATGTGTTGAGCTATGATGAGGATGATGTGTTGAGCTATGATGAGGATGATGTGTTGAGGTATGATGAGGATGATGTGTTGAGGTATGATGAGGATGATGTGTTGAGCTATGATGAGGATGATGTGTTGAGCTATGATGAGGATGATGTGTTGAGGTATGATGAGGATGATGTGTTGAGGTATGATGAGGATGATGTGTTGAGCTATGATGAGGATGATGTGTTGATGTATGATGAGGATGATGTGTTGAGGTATGATGAGGATGATGTGTTGAGCTATGATGCGGCTAATCAGCTTGATACAATACATTCTGAGGTAGAGCCTATACTGATTGAGGACAGCGTCAGTGGGGACGAGGATCAGGATATAGATCTTCAAGATAGGTTTCTCACAGCCTTTTACAGGGCTCTGAAAGCCAGAGA
Organism: Coregonus clupeaformis; assembly: GCF_020615455.1. Taxonomy (NCBI): domain Eukaryota; kingdom Metazoa; phylum Chordata; class Actinopteri; order Salmoniformes; family Salmonidae; genus Coregonus; species Coregonus clupeaformis. The sequence goes on along the minus strand of NW_025534563.1, from coordinate 86,053 downwards.
GGTCCAGTTACACAAACGTATGGTTGCTTTGCTAAAACGTCAGTACATCCAAGACATAGCCTTCTGGAAGAAAAACATGCCAAGTTTGATAAGCAGCAATCTGATGACAATAACAGAAACAAATACAATTCTAGATCCTGTGATTCCTATCTTCTTTCCAATCCCTTGATTAAATCAAATCAAATTGTATTTGTCACATGCACCGAATACAGCAGGTGTAGACCTTACAGTGAAATGGTGACTTACAAGCCCTTAACCAACAATGCAGCTTTAAGAAAGTATTTATTAAAATAAACAGAAGTAAAAAATAAAAATATCTTCCATGGTTGTAAATCTTGCTTTCTGCCCCAGGCCATGTGTGTCTTAACCCAGAAGACTTTGGGGGAAATGTACCAGGAGTTCCAAGACAAGTGGTCCTCTTTCCAGGCTGCTGATGGGGTGAAAGGGAAGGTGATGTGGGAGTACGAGGGGACAGAACTCACAAGGTCTGATCCTCATGTTCCAGCTTTCCTTTCCACCTTTGACCCCAACCCCTGGAGCCCTGCCAGGCCTTGTTTGGGGGTCGTACCAATGCTTTGACCTTACGTTATATAGCGCAACCTGATGAGAAAATTGGATATATAGATTATACTTCCCTTTATCCTCAAGTAATGAGTTCCTCTTGTTATCCTTTGGGACATCCTGAAATTATTCACTGTGACTTTGACTTACCACAAAACTATTTTGCTTTGATAAAAGCAACTGTTTACCCTGCCGGGGACTTGTTTTTGTCAGTGTTGCCTTACAAAGGACCTCAAGGAAAACTTGTCTTTCCCCTTTGTCGCACCTGCAGTGAAAACAACAACCAGGAAAAGCCTTGTGATCATTCAGATCAAGAAAGAGCCCTGACCGGTGTATGGGTCACCGTTTCATTCTCTAAGGCTATAGAGAAGGGGTATCGTGTGGCCAAAATCTTTGAAGTGTGGAACTTTCCCAGGAAACCAGAGAAGCAATATGTTAACAACATCTATCATTAAAGATCCCGAAGAATTTATGGGATTGTTTTTTTCAGACCAATCTGACATTTCAAATGTTTTATTCTTGAATCAAGACAAAGCTCTGGTTTAATGGAGACATAACAAGAAGTGGGTTCTACCCCAGAGTAATGGAAACGTGTTTCTTGCAGCTTTTACCACGGCCTATGGGCGACTTGAACTATAGCACCTGCAGAGTCGGGTTCTTTACCATGACACAGACTCTGTGGTCTATGGAAGCAAACCTGGTGACCATATCATAGAGTGGTCATCCTGTGGACCCAAACGCTATGCTTTTAGGACTAAAAACAATCATGTAGTGTTGAAAGCCAAAGTCTTGACACAAAACTATGAAAATTCCCTGCGTGTAAACTTGGAATCAATCACACGCTTAGTCGAGGGTTTTATAAACGACCGAAATAGTGTTTTAGAAATGTTGAAACTCCTACAAAAAGATTGTTAGGGATTAAAAGGGGTTCCATCTACGTAATGCCCCACTTACTAAAAGATTCCGGGTCGTCTGTGACAAGAGATGACTTTTACCTGACGGGACCACCTTACCCTTTGGTTACTGACTTTATGTTCCAATCCTTTTACCTGACGGGACCACCTTACCCTTTGGTTACTGACTTTATGTTCCAATCCTTTTACCTGACGGGACCACCTTACCCTTTGGTTGCTGACTTTATGTTCCAATCCTTTTACCTGACGGGACCACCTTACCCTTTGGTTACTGACTTTATGTTCCAATCCTTTTACCTGACGGGACCACCTTACCCTTTGGTTACTGACTTTATGTTCCAATCCTTTTACCTGACGGGACCACCTTACCCTTTGGTTACTGACTTTATGTTCCAATCCTTTTACCTGACGGGACCACCTTACCCTTTGGTTACTGACTTTATGTTCCAATCCTTTTACCTGACGGGACCACCTTACCCTTTGGTTACTGACTTTATGTTCCAATCCTTTTACCTGGCCGGACCACCTTACCCTTTGGTTACTGACTTTATGTTACAATCCTTTTACCTGACCGGGACCACCTTACCCTTTGGTTACTGACTTTATGTTCCAATCCTTTTACCTGACGGGACCACCTTACCCCTTTGGTTACTGACTTTATGTTCCAATCCTTTTACCTGACGGGACCACCTTACCCTTTGGTTACTGACTTTATGTTCCAATCCTTTTACCTGACGGGACCACCTTACCCTTTGGTTACTGACTTTATGTTCCAATCCTTTTACCTGACGGGACCACCTTACCCTTTGGTTACTGACTTTATGTTCCAATCCTTTTACCTGACGGGACCACCTTACCCTTTGGTTACTGACTTTATGTTCCAATCCTTTTACCTGACGGGACCACTTTACCCCTTTGGTTACTGACTTTATGTTCCAATCCTTTTACCTGACGGGACCACCTTACCCTTTGGTTACTGACTTTATGTTCCAATCCTTTTACCTGACGAGGACCACCTTACCCTTTGGTTACTGACTTTATGTTCCAATCCTTTTTACCTGACGGGACCACCTTACCCTTTGGTTACTGACTTTATGTTCCAATCCTTTTACCTGACGGGACCACCTTACCCTTTGGTTACTGACTTTATGTTCCAATCCTTTTACCTGACGGGACCACTTTACCCTTTGGTTACTGACTTTATGTTCCAATCCTTTTACCTGACGGGACCACCTTACCCTTTGGTTACTGACTTTATGTTCCAATCCTTTTTACCTGACGGGACCACCTTACCCTTTGGTTACTGACTTTATGTTCCAATCCTTTTACCTGACGGGACCACCTTACCCTTTGGTTACTGACTTTATGTTCCAATCCTTTTACCTGACGGGACCACCTTACCCTTTGGTTACTGACTTTATGTTCCAATCCTTTTACCTGACGGGACCACCTTACCCTTTGGTTACTGACTTTATGTTCCAATCCTTTTACCTGACGGGACCACCTTACCCTTTGGTTACTGACTTTATGTTCCAATCCTTTTACCTGACGGGACCACCTTACCCTTTGGTTACTGACTTTATGTTCCAATCCTTTTACCTGACGGGACCACCTTACCCTTTGGTTACTGACTTTATGTTCCAATCCTTTTACCTGACGGGACCACCTTACCCTTTGGTTACTGACTTTATGTTCCAATCCTTTTACCTGACGGGACCACCTTACCCTTTGGTTACTGACTTTATGTTCCAATCCTTTTACCTGACGGGACCACCTTACCCTTTGGTTACTGACTTTATGTTCCAATCCTTTTACCTGACGGGACCACCTTACCCTTTGGTTACTGACTTTATGTTCCAATCCTTTTACCTGACGGGACCACCTTACCCTTTGGTTACTGACTTTATGTTCCAATCCTTTTACCTGACCGGGACCACCTTACCCTTTGGTTACTGACTTTATGTTCCAATCCTTTTACCTGACGGGACCACCTTACCCTTTGGTTACTGACTTTATGTTCCAATCCTTTTACCTGACGGGACTACCTTACCCTTTGGTTACTGACTTTATGTTCCAATCCTTTTACCTGATGGGACCACCTTACCCTTTGGTTACTGACTTTATGTTCCAATCCTTTTACCTGACGGGACCACCTTACCCTTTGGTTACTGACTTTATGTTCCAATCCTTTTACCTGACGGGACCACCTTACCCTTTGGTTACTGACTTTATGTTCCAATCCTTTTACCTGACGGGACCACCTTACCCCTTTGGTTACTGACTTTATGTTCCAATCCTTTTACCTGACGGGACCACCTTACCCTTTGGTTACTGACTTTATGTTCCAATCCTTTTACCTGACGGGACCACCTTACCCTTTGGTTACTGACTTTATGTTCCAATCCTTTTACCTGACGGGACCACCTTACCCTTTGGTTACTGACTTTATGTTACAATCCTTTTTACCTGACGGGACCACCTTACCCCTTTGGTTACTGACTTTATGTTCCAATCCTTTTACCTGACGGGGACCACCTTACCCTTTGGTTACTGACTTTATGTTCCAATCCTTTTACCTGACGGGACCACCTTACCCTTTGGTTACTGACTTTATGTTCCAATCCTTTTACCTGACGGGGACCACCTTACCCTTTGGTTACTGACTTTATGTTCCAATCCTTTTACCTGATCGGGACCACCTTACCCTTTGGTTACTGACTTTATGTTCCAATCCTTTTACCTGACGGGACCACCTTACCCTTTGGTTACTGACTTTATGTTCCAATCCTTTTACCTGACGGGACCACCTTACCCTTTGGTTACTGACTTTATGTTACAATCCTTTTACCTGACGGGACCACCTTACCCTTTGGTTACTGACTTTATGTTACAATCCTTTTACCTGACGGGACCACCTTACCCTTTGGTTACTGACTTTATGTTCCAATCCTTTTACCTGACGGGACCACCTTTACCCTTTGGTTACTGACTTTATGTTCCAATCCTTTTACCTGGCGGGACCACCTTACCCTTTGGTTACTGACTTTATGTTCCAATCCTTTTACCTGACGGGACCACCTTACCCTTTGGTTACTGACTTTATGTTCCAATCCTTTTACCTGACGGGACCACCTTACCCTTTGGTTACTGACTTTATGTTCCAATCCTTTTACCTGACGGGACCACCTTACCCTTTGGTTACTGACTTTATGTTCCAATCCTTTTACCTGGCGGGACCACCTTACCCTTTGGTTACTGACTTTATGTTCCAAATCCTTTTTACCTGACGGGACCACCTTACCCTTTGGTTACTGACTTTATGTTCCAATCCTTTTACCTGACGGGACCACTTTACCCTTTGGTTACTGACTTTATGTTCCAATCCTTTTACCTGACGGGACCACCTTACCCTTTGGTTACTGACTTTATGTTCCAATCCTTTTACCTGGCGGGACCACCTTACCCCTTTGGTTACTGACTTTATGTTCCAATCCTTTTTACCTGACGGGACCACCTTACCCTTTGGTTACTGACTTTATGTTCCAATCCTTTTTACCTGACGGGACCACCTTACCCCTTTGGTTACTGACTTTATGTTCCAATCCTTTACCTGACGGGACCACCTTACCCTTTGGTTACTGACTTTATGTTCCAATCCTTTTACCTGACGGGACCACCTTACCCTTTGGTTACTGACTTTATGTTCCAATCCTTTTACCTGACGGGACCACCTTACCCTTTGGTTACTGACTTTATGTTCCAATCCTTTTACCTGACGGGACCACCTTACCCTTTGGTTACTGACTTTATGTTACAATCATTGTGTCTTAACACTGAAGATACAATGGATGCTGTAGAAGGTTTTGATCCTAGGTTGCAACTACCATTTTCAGCCTTAATCGCAGGACCATCCAATAGCGGTAAAACTTGTTTTGTAAAAAGGATTTTAGAGAATTCTGAACATGTATTATCTCAGAAACCTGACAATATTGTGAGGTGTTATTCATGTTATCAACTTTTGTATGATGAGTTGTTGAAGAAAATAAAAATCTAATTTGTTGAAGGAATACCAGCATCCCTGTCTGATGATGAATTCTTACCTCCTGCTGGTTTTGGATGATATGGTTTTTGCCGGTAGTGAACATCCTGAAATAGCTCAAGCTTTTACTCAATATACTCATCATCGAAACTTGTCAGTGTGATACTCCGTACAAAATGTGTTTCACCAAGGTAAAAATAGCCTACCATTAGCCTGAACGCCAATTACTTGGTTTTGTTCAAAAGCCCTAGAGACAAACTACCAATAAACATTCTAGCCGGAAATCCTACTTTATGGAAAGCAATGAGGACGCCACCAAAGCTCTGTTTTCTTATTTAATGGTGAATTTAAAATCGGTTGGACACAGAGTGTGATGGCCAATAAAATGTACTTAGTACCTAAACAAGATTTGGACAGACGTTGTTATGGAAACAGGTATCCTGTATGTGTGTTTGTTTTCCCTCTCCTTCAGCCCTAATCACAGGTGTCCCTTGTTTTCCTGATTGGTGGTCGTTGGGGTGTCCCACCTGTCCGACATCCGTTCGTCTGCTGATTGCTGAGGTGGACCAATCAGTGGACGTTCCTCAGTATTGCCCCGCCTGTTTCTGGTTTTGCATTACCATATCAAATCCCCTGGTTTTAAAAGCCAGTCAGTTGTGTTTTCTGACAGAGACTCTCTTTCTCTGTGAGTATGGCAACTGTGGTGTCTTGTTTTGTAGTGAAACAACGCATCTAACGACGCACTTGGCTGTTCTACGAGTGATCTGAGGCAGTCTGTAAATAATGAGCGTTTTCAAGTGCACTTGAACTTTAGTAACGATGGTTTTTGGGGAAACAGCTCGGAGATTTAACAATGCTCCTACAAAGGTTCTACTGATAAACTTAGCCTTAAGATGCTTTTTGGGAAACCGGGCCCAGTTGGTCTCCATAGGAAATGTTGTGAAAATATTGGGCTTAGGCTACATGCCCTGTTATTTAGACTCAACACCGATTTGTAGGTGATCAGTCCTGCTACTGATAGCCAATGGGAACTGATCTGAACAGGTTTAGGCTGGTCATCTAGGATATGTAGGCCATATCTGAAGTACAGTACCAGTCAAAAGTTTGGACACACCTACTCATTCCAGGGTTTTTTCTTTATTTTTTTACATTACATTTTTACATAGGGTCCAGAGTTTTACTGGTTAGGTTAACAGATAAGGAAAAACTCTGGGCCCCAGGAGGTAAAATTGCCCCCTACTCTGGGACCTATGGTGCCACCAGTCTGCTTGCAGTTGTCAGTTATCATCAGGTATGTGGATGATCAGGCGTTATTCAGGAACGTTTCTTGGGCTACTTTGATGTGTCAAGTGGGCGAGATGCGAACTCTGTGTTTAACTTCACGGAGAAACTTGTTGTTCAAACCTATGAGTGCCCAGCTGTAATGGAATGTATCTGCTATGTGTATTTCCAGCTAAGTCCCCTCCTGTTCCCTGATTAAGAGGTGATGACCACTCCACTCTACTACCATTGTCAACTCTGTCCTGACAGTAACTGAAGCCACGTCTCATGTGCCCGCTCATCCACTGGCACATTGGAATGTTTCCTCTCCAAGCACTGTGAGTACCCCTATCAATTTTCTCTGTTACTGTATGTAGAGTCAATCACATACAGAAACACAATGATATTATTACACATCAATGATTTTACTCCTTGCTTGGACTATCTCCTTCTCAGCTCTTTGGTCTAACTGTGTAGTTGTGTTGTGTTGTTGTTTTTGTCTTCCCAGTCAATTCCTGTCCTGCACTGAAGTCAAGCCTCTGAACACCTCAACACATGCCTCGTACCCTCATTCAATCACTGCTGTGATCCCTTCCCAACACTGTGGAAGCAGCCCTCTCATCCAATCACTGCTGTGATCCCTTCCCAACACTGTGGAAGCAGCCCTCTCATCCAATCACTGCTGTGATCCCTTCCCAACACTGTGGAAGCAGCCCTCTCATCCAATCACTGCTGTGATCCCTTCCCAACACTGTGGAATTAGCCCTCTCATTCCCATTCCCCATAATATTGTACTATAAATGTCTTTATTAAATGCTTTAGGTTAAAATAATTACTCTTTGACGATTTTTGAAACACACTTTGACATCTCCGTGCGTTCCGCGCCTATACCGTGGGTCTCCCATCCTCCTTGATTTTTCAAGTCACCAGCCTCCGCTGCTTTGTTACCAGTACAGTAGAGGAAATACTCTTCTTCTTGGATAGACAGTAGTATGAATACCTGTGTTACCAGTACAGTAGAGGACAGGCTCTTCTTCTTGGATAGACAGTAGTATGAATACCTGTGTTACCAGTACAGTAGAGGAAAGACCCTTCTTCTTGGATAGACAGTAGTATGAATACCTGTGTTACCAGTACAGTAGAGGAAAGACCCTTCTTCTTGGATAGACAGTAGTATGAATACCTGTGTTACCAGTACAGTAGAGGAAAGACCCTTCTTCTTGGATAGACAGTAGTATGAATACCTGTGTTACCAGTAGAGGAAAGACCCTTCTTCTTGGATAGACAGTAGTATGAATACCTGTGTTACCAGTACAGTAGAGGAAAGACTCTTCTTCTTGGATAGACAGTAGTATGAATACCTGTGTTACCAGTACAGTAGAGGAAAGACCCTTCTTCTTGGATAGACAGTAGTATGAATACCTGTGTTACCAGTACAGTAGAGGAAAGACTATTCTTCTTGGATAGACAGTAGTATGAATACCTGTGTTACCAGTACAGTAGAGGAAAGACCCTTCTTCTTGGATAGACAGTAGTATGAATACCTGTGTTACCAGTACAGTAGAGGAAAGACTCTTCTTCTTGGATAGACAGTAGTATGAATACCTGTGTTACCAGTACAGTAGAGGAAAGACTCTTCTTCTCGGATAGACAGTAGTATGAATACCTGTGTTACCAGTACAGTAGAGGAAAGACTCTTCTTCTTGGATAGACAGTAGTATGAATACCTGTGTTACCAGTACAGTAGAGGAAAGACCCTTCTTCTTGACCGCCCCAGCAGCAGTGGATGCAGCAAGGTTGATCTGCTCCTGTTTGGGAGACATCCAACAGAAACCAACCACCTCACACTCCAGCCACTCCAGTTGGTCTTGATGCATTGTGGGAGGTCAGCAGGTACTTGGTCCACCTTCTAAGTTCCACTGATTTTGGTGGCCAGAAGGGTTACATAAGCACCTGCTGCCAACTATATGAAGCAGAAACATTAAACAATCAATGATCACATATCTCCAAGTAGTGTTTTCCATATATTGGATGTGTAACAACAGGATGTGTAACTACAGGATGTGTAACTACAGGATGTGTAAATCCAGGATGTGTAACAACAGGATGTGTAACTATAGGATGTGTAAATCCAGGATGTGTAACTACAGGATGTGTAACTATAGGATGTGTAACTACAGGATGTGTAACTACAGGATGTGTAAATCCAGTATTTAAAATGAAGTAATGTGTCAAATGGATGAAACTCCACACCTGCACCATGTCTCACACATGCTGGACATTGTCCTGGACTAATTTTTTCACTGCTTTGTGGGAGAAGGCTGCCTTCAGCTGAGTCAGTGTCCTTCTTGAGGCTTCACTGATTAGCCTGAAAAGAGACAATCCATTATGTCCTTAAGGGATGTCTGTTAATAATACATTTGAGGTTTCACACAGAACAATGTCAATTTGGATGGATTATTTAGATACAAGGCTCCAATTGTCGTTTATTCTGCACAGATTGGCAGAGTCAATATCATTTCCGTATATACATAGTTTCCTACGTCATAACGTATGAGTGGGTGTGAATACTTGTTTCAATACCTTTTGGTTATTAACAAATGTACATTGTTGTATTTCTATGTAATCACCTGGAGGAGTAGAATCTCTTTGTGGAATTCCTGTGGTGCCTCAAAGTTCCACTGATTTTGGTGGCCAGAAGGGTGACATAAGCACCTGCTGCCAACTATATGAAGCAGAAACATTAAACAATCAATGATCACATATCTCCAAGTAGTGTTTTCCATATCTTGGATGTGTAACTACAGGATGTGTAACTACAGGATGTGTAACTATAGGATGTGTAACTACAGGATGTGTAACTACAGGATGTGTAACTACAGGATGTGTAACTACAGGATGTGTAACTACAGGATGTGTAACAACAGGATGTGTAACTACAGGATGTGTAACTACAGGATGTGTAACTACAGGATGTAACAACAGGATGTAACAACAGGATGTGTAGCTACAGGATGTATAACTACAGGATGTGTAACTACAGGATGTGTAACTACAGGATGTATAACTACAGGATGTGTAACTACAGGATGTGTAACTACAGGATGTGTAACTACAGGATGTGTAACTACAGGATGTGTAACTACAGGATGTGTAACTACAGGATGTGTAGCTACAGGATGTGTAACTACAGGATGTGTAACTACAGGATGTGTAACTACAGGATGTAACTACAGGATGTGTAACTACAGGATGTGTAAATACAGGATGTAACTACAGGATGTGTAACTACAGGATGTGTAACTACAGGATGTGTAACTACAGGATGTGTAACTACAGGATGTGTAAATACAGGATGTGTAACAACGGGATGTGTAACTACAGGATGTGTAACTACAGGATGTGTAACTACAGGATGTGTAGCTACATGATGTGTAACAACAGGATGTAACTACAGGATGTGTAACTACAGGATGTAACTACAGGATGTAACTACAGGATGTGTAACTATAAGATGTGTAACTACAGGATGTGTAACTACAGGATGTGTAACTATAGGATGTGTAACTACAGGATGTGTAACAACAGGATGTGTAACTACAGGATGTGTAGCTACATGATGTGTAACAACAGGATGTAACTACAGGATGTGTAACTACAGGATGTAACTACAGGATGTGTAATTACAGGATGTGTAACTATAGGATGTGTAACTACAGGATGTGTAACTACAGGATGTGTAACTACAGGATGTGTAACTACAGGATGTGTAACTACAGGATGTGTAACTACAGGATGTGTAGCTACAGGATGTGTAACTACAGGATGTGTAGCTACATGATGTGTAACAACAGGATGTAACTACAGGATGTGTAACTACAGGATGTGTAACTACAGGATGTGTAACTACAGGATGTGTAACTATAGGATGTGTAACTACAGGATGTGTAACTACAGGATGTGTAGCTACAGGATGTGTAACTACAGGATGTAACAACAGGATGTAACAACAGGATGTGTAGCTAGAGGATGTATAACTACAGGATGTGTAACTACAGGATGTGTAACAACAGGATGTAACAACAGGATGTGTAGCTACAGGATGTATAACTACAGGATGTGTAACTTTATAGGATGTGTAACTACAGGATGTGTAACTACAGGATGTGTAACTTTACAGGATGTGTAACTACAGGATGTAACAACAGGATGTAACAACAGGATGTGTAACTACAGGATGTTTAACTACAGGATGTGTAACTACAGGATGTGTAACTACAGGATGTGTAACTACAGGATGTGTAACTACAGGATGTGTAGCTACAGGATGTGTAACTTTACAGGATGTAACAACAGGATGTAACAACATGATGTGTAGCTACAGGATGTATAACTACAGGATGTGTAACTACAGGATGTGTAGCTACAAGATGTGTAACTACAGGATGTGTAACTACAGGATGTGTAACTACAGGATGTGTAATTACAGGATGTGTAACTACAGGATGTGTAACTATAGCATGTGTAACTACAGGATGTGTAACTACAGGATGTGTAACTACAGGATGTGTAACTATAGGATGTGTAACTACAGGATGTGTAACTACAGGATGTGTAACTACAGGATGTGTAACTACAGGAATGTGTAGCTACAGGATGTGTAACTACAGGATGTGTAGCTACATGATGTGTAACAACAGGATGTAACTACAGGATGTGTAACTACAGGATGTAACTACAGGATGTGTAACTACAGGATGTGTAACTATAGGATGTGTAACTACAGGATGTGTAACAACAGGATGTGTAACTACAGGATGTGTAGCTACAGGATGTGTAACTACAGGATGTAACAACAGGATGTAACAACAGGATGTGTAGCTACAGGATGTATAACTACAGGATGTGTAACTACAGGATGTGTAACTATAGGATGTGTAACTACAGGACGTGTAACTACAGGATGTGTAACTACAGGATGTAACTACAGGATGTGTAACTACAGGATGTAACTACAGGATGTGTAACTACAGGATGTGTAACTACAGGACGTGTAACTACAGGACGTGTAACTACAGGATGTGTAACAACAGGATGTGTAACTACAGGATGTGTAACTACAGGATGTGTAACTACAGGATGTGTAACAACAGGATGTAACAACAGGATGTGTAGCTACAGGATGTATAACTACAGGATGTGTAACTACAGGATGTGTAACTATAGGATGTGTAACTACAGGATGTGTAACTACAGGATGTAACAACAGGATGTGTAACTACAGGATGTGTAACTACAGGATGTGTAACTACAGGATGTGTAACTACAGGATGTGTAACTACAGGATGTGTAACTACAGGATGTAACAACAGGATGTAACAACAGGATGTGTAACAACAGGATGTGTAACAACAGGATGTGTAACTACAGGATGTGTAACTACAGGATGTGTAACTACAGGATGTGTAACTACAGGATGTGTAACTACAGGATGTAACAACAGGATGTAACAACAGGATGTGTAGCTACAGGATGTATAACTACAGGATGTGTAACTACAGGATGTGTAACTACAGGATGTGTAACTACAGGATGTGTAGCTACAGGATGTGTAACTACAGGATGTAACAACAGGATGTAACAACAGGATGTGTAGCTAGAGGATGTATAACTACAGGATGTGTAACTACAGGATGTAACAACAGGATGTAACAACAGGATGTGTAGCTAGAGGATGTATAACTACAGGATGTGTAACTACAGGATGTGTAACAACAGGATGTAACAACAGGATGTGTAGCTACAGGATGTATAACTACAGGATGTGTAACTATAGGATGTGTAACTACAGGATGTGTAACTACAGGATGTGTAACTACAGGATGTGTAACTACAGGATGTAACAACAGGATGTAACAACAGGATGTGTAACTACAGGATGTGTAACTACAGGATGTGTAACTACAGGATGTGTAACTACAGGATGTGTAGCTACAGGATGTGTAACACAGGATGTAACAACAGGATGTAACAACATGATGATGTGTAGCTACAGGATGTATAACTTACAGGATGTGTAACTACAGGATGTGTAGCTACAGGATGTGTAACTACAGGATGTGTAACTACAGGATGTGTAATTACAGGATGTGTAACTACAGGATGTGTAACTATAGCATGTGTAACTACAGGATGTGTAACTACAGGATGTGTAACCACAGGATGTGTAACTATAGGATGTGTAACTACAGGATGTGTAACTACAGGATGTGTAACTACAGGATGTGTAACTACAGGATGTGTAACTACAGGATGTGTAGCTACAGGATGTGTAACTACAGGACGTGTAGCTACATGATGTGTAACAACAGGATGTAACTACAGGATGTGTAACTACAGGATGTAACTACAGGATGTGTAACTACAGGATGTGTAACTATAGGATGTGTAACTACAGGATGTGTAACAACAGGATGTGTAACTACAGGATGTGTAGCTACAGGATGTGTAACTACAGGATGTAACAACAGGATGTAACAACAGGATGTGTAAGCTACAGGATGTATAACTACAGGATGTGTAACTACAGGATGTGTAACTATAGGATGTAACTACAGGACGTGTAACTACAGGATGTGTAACTACAGGATGTAACTACAGGATGTGTAACTACAGGATGTAACTACAGGATGTGTAACTACAGGATGTGTAACTACAGGACGTGTAACTACAGGACGTGTAACTACAGGATGTGTAACAACAGGATGTGTAACTACAGGATGTGTAACTACAGGATGTGTAACTACAGGATGTGTAACAACAGGATGTAACAACAGGATGTGTAGCTACAGGATGTATAACTACAGGATGTGTAACTACAGGATGTGTAACTATAGGATGTGTAACTACAGGATGTGTAACTACAGGATGTAACAACAGGATGTGTAACTACAGGATGTGTAACTACAGGATGTGTAACTACAGGATGTGTAACTACAGGATGTGTAACTACAGGATGTGTAACTACAGGATGTAACAACAGGATGTAACAACAGGATGTGTAACAACAGGATGTGTAACTACAGGATGTGTAACTACAGGATGTGTAACTACAGGATGTGTAACTACAGGATGTGTAGCTACAGGATGTGTAACTACAGGATGTAACAACAGGATGTAACAACAGGATGTGTAGCTACAGGATGTATAACTACAGGATGTGTAACTACAGGATGTGTAACTACAGGATGTGTAACTACAGGATGTGTAACTACAGGATGTTTAACTACAGGATGTGTAACAACAGGATGTGTAACTATAGGATGTGTAAATCCAGGATGTGTAACTCACAGGATGTGTAACTATAGGATGTGTAACTACAGGATGTGTAACTACAGGATGTGTAACTACAGGATGTGTAATTACAGGATGTGTAACTACAGGATGTGTAACTATAGGATGTGTAACTACAGGATGTGTAACTACAGGATGTGTAACTACAGGATGTGTAACTACAGGATGTGTAACTACAGGATGTGTATCTACAGGATGTGTAAATCCAGTATTTAAAATGAAGTAATGTGTCAAATGGATGAATCTCCACACCTGCACCATGTCTCACACATGCTGGACATTGTCCTGGACTAATTTTTTCACTGCTTTGTGGGAGAAGGCTGCCTTCAGCTGAGTCAGTGTCCTTCTTGAGGCTTCACTGATTAGCCTGAAAAGAGACAATCCATTATGTCCTTAAGGATGTCTGTTAATAATACATTTGAGGTTTCACACAGAACAATGTCAATTTGGATGGATTATTTAGATACAAGGCTCCAATTGTCGTTTATTCTGCACAGATTGGCAGAGTCAATATCATTTCCGTATATACATAGTTTCCTACGTCATAACGTATGAGTGGGTGTGAATACTTGTTTCAATACCTTTTGGTTATTAACAAATGTACATTGTTGTATTTCTATGTAATCACCTGGAGGAGTAGAATCTCTTTGTGGAATTCCTGTGGTGCCTCAATAAGACCTCCCAGTCTTGCAGCGGCTGTTGCTCCAGTGTTGTGTAATCTTTTACAGTGGATCATCCGCTCAACACTGAGGCCATCTCCACAGGACAGGTACCAAGGCCCCATCCACAACCAGAACATACAGGTGGAGAGGCTCCATTATCTTCTCTGCAGATCCTCTCAAGCTCTGTCAGGTTGGATGAGGACCGTCGCTGCACAGCTATTTTCACGTCTCTCCAGAGATGTTCCATCGGGTTCAAGTCCGGTCTCTGGCTGGGCCACTCAAGGACATTCAGAGACTTGTCCTGAAGACACTCCTGTGTTGTCTTTGCTGTGTGCTTAGGGTCGTTATCCTGTTGGAAGGTGAACCTTCACCCCAGTCTGAGGTCCAGAGCGCTCTGGAGCAAAAGTTTCATCATGGATCTCTCTGTACTTTGACTCCGTTCATCGTTCCCTTGATCCTGACTAGACTCCCAGTCCCTGCCGCTGAAAAACATCCCCACAGCATGATGCTGCCACCACCATGCTTCACCGTAGGGATGGTGCCAGGTTTCCTCCAGACCTGACGCTGGGCTTCAGGCCAAAGAGTTCAATCTTGGTTTCATCAGAGCAGAGAATCTTGTTTCTCATGGTCTGAGAGTCCTTTAGGTGCCTTTTGGCAAACTCCAAGCGGGCTGTCATGTGCCTTTTACTGAGGAGTGGCTTGCGTCTGGCCATTCTACCATAAAGGCCTGATTGGTGGAGTGCTGCAGAGATGATTGTCCTTCTGGAAGGTTCTTCCATCTCCACAGAGGAACTCTGGAGCTCTGTCAGAGTGACCATCAGGTTGTTGGTCACCTCCCTGACCAAGGCCCTTCTCGCCCGATTGCTCAGTTTGGCTGGGTGGCCAGCTCTAGGAATGGTGGTTCCAAACTTCTTCCATTTAAGAATGATTAAGGCCACTGTGTTCTTGGGGACCTTCAGTGCTGCAGAAATGTTTTTGGTACCCTTCCCCAGATCTGTGCCTCGACACAATCCTGTCTCGGAGCTCAACAGACAATTCCTTCGACCTCATGGCTTGGTTTTTGCTCTGACATGCACTGTCAACTGTGGGACCTTATATAGACAGGGTGTGTGTGTGCCTTTCCCATATCATGTCCAATCAATTGAATTTACCACAGGTGGACTCCCAATCAAGTTGTAAAGACATCTCAAGGATGATCAATGGAAACAGGATGCACCTGAGCTCAATTCCGAGTCTCATAGCAAAGGGTCTGAATACTTATGTAAATAAGGCATTTCAGTTTTTATTTTTAATACATTTGCAAACATTTCTAAACCTGTTTTCACTTCATCATTATGGGTTATTGTGTGTATATTGAGTTTTTATTCATTTAATTCATTTTAGAATAAGGCTGTAACTTAACTATGTGGAAAAAGGGGTCTGAATACTTTCCGACTGCACTGTATATGGGAAATGCCATTTGGAAGATATAGTGTTGTTTTTACTGAACTATCCCAATCATAAATAGAATGTTAGTGTCACGGATCCCCCGGTACTGCTGCTCATTCCGTTTCACCAGCTCCCGGAGGTCTACATCACCGGCTTTCTAGGCGCCACTGACATGGATCATTACCACCAACCCCGGACTGTCTTTGTCTCATTACCACACCTGGTGCCCATTCCCCCTGATTAGTATGTGTATATATGTCCCCTCTGTTTCCCCATTGTCCTTGTCCATTATTGTCCCATGTCTGTTGGTCTGGTGAGTACATTTGTATTACAGTTTACATACGAGTATTGTGCATTCTCGTCCTGTGTGAGAGTTACACCTCGCTCTTTGTTTAGGTTACATCCCTTTTGTATATATATATATGTGTTTGTGTTGGGTGGAGTAAATAAAACCCTAATACCCACAAAGCACCAGTCTCATCGTCAACAGTGAAGCGACTCCGGGATGCTGACCTAGGCAGAGTTACAAAGAAAAAGTCCAGTCTCTGTTTTTTTTGCCCATCTTAATCTTTTTTATTTTTATTGGCCAGTCTGAGATATGGCTTTTTCTTTTGCAACTCTCGTAGAAGGTCAGCATTCCGAGTCGCCTCTTCACTGTTGACGTTGAGACTGGTGTTTTGCGGGTACTATTTAATGAAGCTGCCAGTTGAGGACCTGTGAGGCGTCTGTTTCTCAAACTAGACACTCTAATGTATTTTGTCCTCTTGCTCAGTTGTGCACCGTGGCGTCCCACTCCTCTTTCTATTCTGGTTAGAGCCAGTTTGCACTGTTCTGTGAAGGGAGTAGTACACAGCGTTGTACGAGATCTTCAGTTTCTTGGCAATTTCTCGCATGGAATAGCCTTCATTTCTCAGAACAAGAATAGACTGACGAGTTTTAGAAGAAAATTCTTTGTTTCTGGACATTTTGAGGCTGTAATCGAACCCACAATTGCTGATGATCCAGATACTCAACTAGTCTCAAGAAGGCAAGTTTTATTGCTTCTTAAATCAGCACAACAGTTTTCAGCTGTGCTAACGTAATTACAAATGGGTTTTCTAATGATCAATTAGCCTTTTAAAATGATACACTTGTCTTAGCAAACACAACGTGCCATTAGAACACAGGACTGATGGTTGCTGCTAATGGGCCTCTGTGTACGCCTATGTAGATATTCCAGCTACAATAGCCATTTACAACATTAACAATGTCTACACTGTAATTCTGATCAATTTGATGTTATTTTAATGGACAAAAAAATTGCTTTTCTTTCGAAAACAAGGACATTTCAAAGTGACCCCAAACTTTTGAACGGTAGTGTATATCAGAACAAATAGCAGCAGGAATGGTTATACAGCTAGAGACACAATACTGTTAAAATATACATCAGTATATTATGGAAACTAGTTATTGCAGATAAATACAATTATAATAAACCACATATACAATCACCCTCCTGAGTTGCATCAACCCACCCTCCAACCCCTCCTGGGACCACCCCAACCCACCCTCCAACCCCCTCCTGGGACCACCCCAACCCACCCTCCAACCCCTCCTGGGACCACCCCCAACCCACCCTCCAACCCCTTCCTGGGACCACCCCAACCCACCCTCCAACCCTCCTGGGACCACCCCAACCCACCCTCCAACCCCTCCTGGGACCACCCCAACCCACCCTCCAACCCTTCCTGGGACCACCCCAACCCCACCCTCCAACCCCTCCTGGGACCACCCCCAACCCACCCTCCAACCCCTCCTGGGACCACCCCAACCCACCCTCCAACCCCTCCTGGTACCACCCCAACACACCCTCCAACCCCTCCTGGGACCACCCCAACCCACCCTCCAACCCCTCCTGGGACCACCCCAACCCACCCTCCAACCCCTCCTGGGACCACCCCCCAACCCACCCTCCAACCCCTCCTGGGACCACCCCAACCCACCCTCCAACCCTTCCTGGGACCACCCCAACCCACCCTCCAACCCCTCCTGGGACCACCCCAACCCACCCTCCAACCCCTCCTGGGACCACCCCCAACCCACCCTCCAACCCCCTCCTGGGACCACCCCCAACCCACCCTCCAACCCCTTCCTGGGACCACCCCAACCCACCCTCCAACCCTCCTGGGACCACCCCAACCCACCCTCCAACCCCTCCTGGGACCACCCCAACCCACCCTCCAACCCCTCCTGGTACCACCCCAACACACCCTCCAACCCCTCCTGGGACCACCCCAACCCACCCCTCCAACCTCTCCTGGGACCACCCCAACCCACCCTCCAACCCCTCCTGGGACCACCCCAACCCACCCTCCAACCCCTGCTGGGACCACCCCAACCCACCCTCCATCCCCTCCTGGGACCACCCCAACCCACCCAACCTGATTTCCATGAAATTAAATACCAAATCAAGGTACTCATTTGCACAAAAATGATAATGAACGATCTATTGGGTAAAAACCCACTACAGGAGTTATTTTATGGTTTCAGCTGCAATTGTTGTTTGGCTAGCCCCATGGATCCTAGCAGTGGATAGTTCTAAATAAATGATATCTATAAAAGTGCTGATCCAATGAGGTGTGGTGGTAGATCACACAGAGGAGCGGTTGTGATTTCTATTAAATGATGTTTTCTAAGTGGAAGGTTTACCCTGTGTATGAGATTAAAATGTATCAGCTGATGATTAGGATTGTTAGATGAACCCACTAAGTTCCTGATGAACTCAACTGGTGAGCCTCTTTAGCAGCTAGTTCCATGGACACACTGATTTCAATGTCCTTTGCCAAGGTCAGATGACTTTCAGTCAACAGTCTCTTTTGTGTAGCTTCACTCCGTAGCCCACATACTAGTCTGTCTCTAATGATGTCATTTAGAACAGCATTAAACTCAGTGTTCTGGTAGTTTCTTTAATGCAGCAGCAAACATTGTTACTGATTCTCCCTCTTCCTGATGTCTCCTGTGGAACCTGAACCTTTCAGCATTGACTAGTGGTTCTGGTGAAAAATGTCCTTTAAGTATCACCGCAATATCACCATACGTCTTATTACCTGTTCTGTCTGGCTGTAGCAGGCTGCCTAGTAAATTAAATGTCTTTGGCCCCATTACACTAAAACATGGAGGCACAATGTTGTCCTCATCCATGTAATTTACAAGAACTAAATATTCAAACCATTCTGTATATGAGCTCGACTGCTCAATACTTTCATCAAACTGTCCAATGTTTCCAACAATTCCAATAATTGTTCATTTCTCAATAAGCTCCTGATTGTCACTCACTTCAATATTGTCCTCAACCAAAGCAATATTTTCCTCAGTCACGTGATCTTCATTCACTTCACTCACTGACGTTTCCTCCTAAATTCGCTCATTTAGCAGATTTAATTAAAAGGTTTGTCTTCACAGTTGAATAAATGTCCTTCCCTTTAATCATTGTATATTCCTCCCTTTTTAAACAAGTTGTTTTCCCGCTCCGACATCCGTCTCAACTCCTTTTCTACAGTCCATGACGATGCTACATATGCTTTAGTATCAAAAGTAAATGTCATTGCTAAAGTAGTACTTTAAGGTATTTTTACTGAAGTACTTTACACCACTGGTTAACTCTCTTTCTTAGCTAGCTGGACTATGCACTTGCCTCTGCTATCAATAAACTGTGCTAACATTAGCCTATTCTGTACCATAGAAAATAACAGTTTTAAACAGTTGTAAAAAACCCACTTCTTCCAGACAGAATAGTTCCTGTAGATTCAGACTTACTCATCGCCAATCTTTCGTTATTTCTCGTGGGTTTCATAACCACGTCTGTATAACAATTCAATAATGATGAGACGGGAGACAGGAATCAGTTCAACCATTTATCTGGAACGTAATCATCTCAACACATACAAACCCCCATGATGCTCTGCAGCACAACCCCAATATACAACAAATACATAAGTAAATGGACACAAAACAAAACTCATAGAGGAATTTAAATGTTCATTTCTAGAAAGTAGGGCCATGGGATAGGGTCAGAAAGGTCAGTATGTTTGATAACTGGTTACAGAGGTGACATAACAAGCATAAGGTCCATTATAACACAGTGAAGTAGAGGTGGGAGCTAAAAGCAGACATGGACAGTGAGACGGTGTGAGGAGGTCAGGGGTGAAACACTAGATCAGGACAGGTAGAAATGGCAGGGCTGGAAATAGACACAGAGACACATTCTGATCATGGCTCAGACATGACCCGAGACACCCAAACAGAAGATGCCATAGCAAAGTCCTGTCCAGTAGGCTATATGGGATTTCCTTTCATCAAAATACAACACATGGAAATGTGTCCAGTGTGTGTGTCCCCGGTGTGTGTGTGTGTGTGTCCATTGTGTGTGTGTGTGTGTCCAGTGTGTGTGTGTGTGTCCAGTGTGTGTGAGTGTGTGTGTCCAGTGTGTGTGTGTGTGTGTGTGTGTGTGTGTGTGTGTGTTCCATTGTGTGTGTGTGTCCAGTGTGTGTGTGTGTGTCCAGTGTGTGTGAGTGTGTGTGTCCAGTGTGTGTGTGTGTGTGTGTGTGTGTGTGTGTCAGTGTGTGTGTCCTGTGTGTGTGTGTGTGTGTGTGTCAGGTGTGTCCAGTGTGTATGTGTGTGTGTCGTGTGTGTGTGTGTGTCCAGTGTGTGTGTCTCCAGCGTATGTGTGTGTGTCCAGTGTGTGCGTCCAGTGTGTGTGTGTGTACAGTATGTGTGTGTGTGTCCAGTGTGTGTGTGTGTCCAGTGTGTGTGTCCTGTGTGTGTGTGTGTGTGTGTGTCCAGTGTGTGTGTGTGTTC